>NC_135868.1:29965874-30068374 GCF_031162955.1 Sander vitreus | reverse complement strand
CTCTCCTGACTCCTGTTACTCTGCGCTGCGGCTCTGCTGCTGCACTGAGCAGACGGCGTGTGAATAACCCAGTCCAGTCACTTTAGTTACGGTAGATGGCCTTCATGTTCAAAATGACAGAGGGCATTCAGATTTTTCTGCCATTTTTAAAAACATCAGTCAATTACGGAATCTGGCAGTTTAAGGTCCTCTCTGACTAAATTATTGTCATCCATCAGGCACAGGTATCAACCTAATACTAGGTGGAATGCCACTTCCAAAGCAGAGGAGCAGTACAGCAATAGCTCCATCCCCTGAGTTAAACCTGGCCTTTGGGACAGCTTCATAGAACAGGTGTATTTCATTTACTGTATTAAGTAGTAAGTTGTGTAATTAAAAAAACGTGTTTGAATTACAATAATTATTAATTCATACAGAGAATATTTAGCCTGGGACAACAAAGAAACAGGAAAACGATTCACTGTTGCAATGTTCTGAAGACAGAGGAACTTTACTGTTGTCTTGATGTTTGTTCATGGACAAACTGAAACCTACACTATTGAAACCTACACTGTAAATGTTTAACCACTTGACAACTTAACTGTTCATTTCTCCTTTGCTCTGATCACAAACACCGCTCTGCTACAAGTGCATGGTGGGTGTTGCAGAAGTACAGGAAACATTTTCTTTACAATAACCTTTTGCCACATGAAAACAATACCATAGAGACCATACAGCACACATTCAGTTGAAAAAAACACCCTAAAAACTAAAACTAGTCCCCCCACTAATACACCGAGCATTGTTTTGTGTTATTAGAGAGTATTGCTATCCCAAAAAAGGCCTCTAACCAGGGCAGAAGAGAATGGTTGTTGGCCAAGCTAAAAACCTGTTCAACCAGTTCGGTATAACAACTACTAAAGAGACAGCTAAAACATCAACCCGTTATCACTCCAAACTTGTGAAATACGGTCTCTTGGGCAGTGGCTGTCAGTGTCAGATACAACGCAAAAATCGCCATTCAACGTGTGTAGAACGCACCGGGCAGAGCAGCACCTACGCAGCGCTTGAAGATGACGTAGTATTAAGAGAGACAACAGTAGCGAGTAGTATTAAAGCCCGAAATTCCACGTAGGGAGGTTGGCTCTCACTTTAACCCCCCCCTCCCTTAGTATGTCATTGACACACACAAGTCCGGTGGGAGAGAACAGAGTTGGAATCACTTCAGTAGTTGTGGAACTGCAGTAAGTAGGCTGACAAAGCTATTTCATTCACTTTAAACATCGGATGAAGTGATTCATTTCATGATGCGGAGTCATTAATAAATTAGTCATGACAAAAACAATTGATGATAACCGATGTAACATTTATAATGTTGCCTAGCTTATTTGGTAGCTTGTTTAAAAGCTTGTTGTATAGTTAGCTAGCTTTCTAATTTCATCCACTGTGCTTTTATGCTACACACTGGTTACAGAAAATGAGCCAAACAAAGTGTGTGAATGAAACATTAAGTTTTAGTGATTTAGTGGCCGCCTGGCTGGATAGTTAGCTTGCTTGCTGTGGGGCTCAGTCCTCAGTTCTCAGCATCACCTGTAGCCTCTTAGAAAAAAGAATAATTACAGTGAATAAATTAGGATTGCCACCCTACTTACTGGAGTTTCACAACTACACATATCCTATACAAGTACCATTTTGGCTGTATTATTTGTGTCCCCTTCAATGTTTATTGTCCCCCCTCCCCCCATGTCAGTTGCTCTTGGCAGGAAGTAGAAGCCAACTCAAGTCTAACTGTGCTGTAATATCACCACCAGAGGTCATTAGAAGACAGCAAAAGATGTGCATTCTGCTCAGCTTGATGCAGGCAGGATTTTGGTCTGGTGATAATATACTGCCTTCACACATGCAATGTTGTAAAACCTTACAAAACAACATTCAGGTCATTTTGTCTCATTTGTATCTCTATTCTGAGAGGACTGACAGTATTTTTACACAGGTGGGACAATATTCTCAGTACTCCATTTTGCTCAGAACTGAACAAAAACCTAAAATGTCCAGTTCTTTCAGAGAGAAAAGAGGAGCTCTGAGCGGAAAAGGGATTTCTCAGTGCAAATGAACTGCTGTCATTAGGAATGAAAACAGAAATGTGAGGTCAAGCATTCTGTCCTTCTTTTTTTTGTTTGAAATCACTGATTCTGTCCTAATGCCGTCATGTAGAGAGACAAACTGGTCTAATTATTGTATTCCTCCATTTGTTAAATTGTTGTCCTCTGCTTGTTGAAGTAATGTAATTGCCTTTATCACCAGAGCCCCTGATTATGATCAGATGTTGGAAAGTAAAACAGAGACAGGCTACATGGTTTTGGTCCTCTCATTTAATCAGCACTTCACGTAATCATGTCTCTGTCTTCCAATTAAATTCCCTCTGCCAAGAAAAGGCTGCCCTAATCAATTAAGTCATATTGTAAAACGCACTTCAAACGGGTGACTTTGCTACGTCCTCAGAGACATCACGATCTGCTGAAAAATGTGATTAAGGATACTAGGTCAAACACTAAAGATCCTCTATGCAGCATTTTTTGTTTCTAAGTTCTGTACCCCCGAGCCCAAAGATAAAAGATGTCTCCTTTAACTGATAATCTCCTTCTGATAAAATAAAGCACTGCCTCAATCAAGGAAAGTGGTGGTCTGCCTTAAGGCTCACAAATGCTTTGGTGTGCGAGAGAGAACACACATCTCTGATTAAATATAATTTATGTTTTCTGTTTTTTAAATCAGCCATAGCCAATGACAATGCCAATGACATTTTTTTCACTGCCCCAGCTGGTGGTGAGAACCATCCGTTCCATGAACTAGAGTCCTCAGAAACCTCTATCATTTAACATCAGCAAACCACACACAGCACACTAATGTTTACCAGCAAGCTGGTCTTTGATGATTTATAGCAAAAGAAACCGGAGGAACAAGAGAAGCAAAAGATGTGATGTTGTTTAGTCCAGATCTTAACTATAGAGTCTTTATTTCCCTTTCAAATTCTCAGATTTGTTCTCCATGTGGCTGGAAAAAGGATCCTTCCCTGAAACAGATTTTCATTATGGACAACAGAGGGAATGCACAGCAGGTGGGATGCAAACCCCTTGTTTGTGCATGAGGAGATTAATTTTGATGCTAGATGTGTACAAAGAACTCTAGCTGTCTGAGGCTTCACAGTAGCTTAAGATGTATACCATATACTGTGACTACATCCTTCAATCACTCTCTTCCCTCACTTCCTGTCACTTCTACACTGTCCACCTTTGAAACAATGCACTAATGCCTCAATAATATCTCAAAGAAGTCTATCTTTTAGTGAAGCTTTAATTTGGTTTATTTTTTTCAAGCATTCTATCACCTTCAAAGCATAATTCTGGTTAGCAATCTGGGTTTTACTTGTTTATCATTACAGAAAGTAAGAAGTATCACGTAACAAGTGCTGAGACCTTGAAACACTGTGAAATCCCTAACAAACAAGTCCAACAGGGAAAGAAATACCAAACATTAGAAGAGCCAAGACTTTGAGGGGTTAAGACCGCGTCAAGACCAAGACCAAGGCGGGGCCAGACAGAAACAAGACCAAGACTTTGAGGGGTTGAGACCAAGTCAAGACAAGACCAAGGCAGGGTGAGACAGAGTCAAGACCAAGACCAGACCACAACAACTGACAAACAGCTGAAACTAGATCCCTGAAACATACTGTATATACACAACTAGCTAATGTGTATAGCTAATGATAGATAGATAGACAGACAGATAGATAGATAGATAGATAGATAGATAGATAGATAGATAGATAGATAGATAGATAGATAGATAGATAGATAGATAGATAGATAGACAGATAGATAGATAGACAGACAGATAGATAGATAGATAGATAGATAGATAGATAGATAGATAGATAGATAGATAGATAGATAGATAGACTTTATTAATCCAAAATTGGGAAATTACTTTGCTACAATCAGCAAGTTACAAGGACATACACACATACTCACTTACTCACACACATACAGAAAATACAAGAAATATAATAGAAATATTAAATAAGATCAAATAAAATAAGATAGCAAAGAAAATGCCAGAACAACTACTGAAAAAAATATATATATATATATACTTAGAGGGATGAAAAAATTTTACATGTATATACAAGTATAGAATTAAATTTACATATAAAATATGTATAATATTAAATATGAAGTAACCAGTGTGCAAGTAGCATAATAGTGCAATATTGTAATCAGTGAGGTAATGTGATAGTAATCTCACACACAGCTTGTTTTACAGTTTAAGAGGGGTGAAGAGATTTCAGAAGAGTTTTGCTGGAGAGGCATATTGATAATGTTAGCTATCTAGCTTTGCTAGCGTCACTTAAACTTACCTTTCTAAGTGGTGATACAAATATGAGGTGGTCCCAGCTGTCTCAGTCAGCGTTACATTGCAGATTTGACACACTGCTGTGTTTTTTTTTTTGGATGTTGTTTTGCAAATAAACTCCCTATGGTTTAGGTAGCCAATTTTTATTACCGACGATTTGGCTGATATCTCTCAGACAGCCAAAGCTTCTCCTGTCTCCATTCAATTGCGTGTTAAGGGGCAGGGGATAGGGGGTTAATAGTAATACATTTCAACTTAGAAATGACAAATTAAAGTACCTTAAATTGTACTTAAGTACAGGACTTGAGTAAATGTATTTACATTCCAGAACTCTGTCCTACATTGGTATTTGACGTAAATCATGAGGTGCACAATCATTCAATACAAATTGAATCCCTTATACACATTCCCAAATCTCAGCAATATGGTCTATGAGGAGCAAAAGCTGATATGCAAATCTCCTAAATGGACATATTTAAACAAATTGATATTTACTTTGAGGTTGCCTATTGCTATATATTCTTTGCAATTTTGCATATATTTTGTATGTATACATTTGTTTTTTCTGTATTTATTGTTTGTTTCATATTCATGTTTAATTTGTTTGTTTGTTTATGTATGCACCTTTACCGAGGCAAATTCCACATAAGTGCACTGATTATCAATACGATTGAGTGGACTAATATCCATATCTCTATATTCTACTCTACCCAAGTTAAGTTAGTAAAGTTTTCACCAAAAATAAGTCTCTGTGGCTGTATTTCACTTGAAGACTTGTATTTACACCCTTCAATAAGCCAAATGGAAGCTTGAGTTTCCGTCCCCGCTCCTCGACAGTGAAACCGGCAGTCATTCTAATTGTGATGAGGAAGCAATTGATGTGCAGCAGCTGCATCCTGTGACCAACACTCCGCTCAGCCATTTGTCTCTGTCAGCTCCCCCTCAGCCCGCCCACCCTCCACATCCTCCTGAAAAGCACTGGCAGCCTCGACTGTGACTGCAGACTTTTGTCGCCACACATGGCGTGAAGCATGCCCTGGTCAAGCCCAGTTTGACTCCTATCCCTCGCGTGGAGTGACACTTCAAGTGGCAGCTGGTTGGGCAGCAGCCACGGCAAACCTGCTGCCACCGCGTCACGGCCACGCCTGAGGGCCCGCAGCAACATCTGCCCTCACAATCGGCGATGGAGCAGAGCCAGCCAAACATATTCATGCCACCGCACGCCAGCGTCACTCAGCTGGGCAATCATCCTCTTCCTCTCTCTCTTGTCTTTATATCTTGCTCCTCCTTTTTACAGCCCAATGGGAAGCTATTAGGAAACGGCTATCCTGTAATTTTCTCTCCCAGCAATGAATGGGCACCAAAAGGTGTGCTTGGAAAATTAGCAACTTGACCTCCTGATTATACACTATCAATGAGAGACGATCTGGTACTGAAAAGAGAAAGGAGAGCAGGTGTTTGATTGAGAAGTAAGAAATGTTGTCTTTCTTCCCTTTCTGGTAGTGGTTGGAAGGCGACACATCACTCTTGTGAATGGTTCTCATTCTGTGACACTGACACAACTCAGTGGCTCAGTTCTAACTCTGTGCCCCACTGCTGCTCTGTAGTGTCCTTGAAATGCAGTCAGACTCATATTTCCTGTCCCATTCCAAAGCGTTAGTCAAAGCACTCAATAGCTTCTGCATTTTTATTCCACCTTTTATTACATACATTCTGACACTAGCAAGGCCAAACTGCCCTCAGAAGAGGTCTGTCTCTGCACTCAGTGTCTGCAGAGGCCAGTGTTAGATTTTCACAATCATTAAGGGGAAGTCTTTTATGAATTTAAGTATTTAGATCATTCCACTAACCTCATGAGTGCTGCATGAAACCAGTTGATACCAGCCCAGTTACCCTTGGAATCACACTCCTATTGGATGATTCCGCACCTCACGATTTACGTCCAGTGACAATTTAGGAAGTTGTGTGAACAACACAATCTGACAGTTTATGTTCCCCTAACCATTCCCATTTATTTGCCTAACCCTAGTCATTACTTAACCATAGTCTATCTGCCATTTTCACGATTCTCCACCGACTTTAACCATACCATAGTTGCCATGTGTAGATATTGTAAAAAGAAGGAATTTCAAAAACATTAGAACTGAATGTATAAAAAGTTCATTGAATGTGATCTGGGGTTTTTCAGAATTTTCCAGTTACAATGTTGTTGTCTGGCAATAGTATTGTTTTAATCACTTGGACAGGCTGTCTACATGTACTCAGAAGTATGTGAGTACAGGAAGGACCAATCCACCGAACACTCTTTAAACCAATCAATCAATCAATCATTCAATCTAACCGTTTTGTTTGTCAGATTAAATCGTAAGGGAATCGGGGAAGAGCCAGGACTAGGTGGAGAGATTATATCTCCACCCTGGCCTAGGAACGCCTCAGGATCTCCCATTCTGATCTGCTGCATTCCCCTGCTGGTGCTGCTGCCCCCGCGACCCAACACCAGATGACGGATGAAGATGAATGGATGGATGGACATTACATTGTAAATGTAGTGCCATCAGAAAATAAAGCCACAGTGTGTAGGAATTTTGTGCCATTATGTAATTTTCCTATTACTCTAATTAAGCTTTTGTTTGGTAGAAAATTAGGTAAAGGGTTATTATATTTTCAAATTCTACACTTGAAGAATATTAACATATTTCTTTGTTTGCTGTGAAAACCATTAACTGCTCCGACTGTACCAGCAGCTTCTGTGGCGAGATGGATACGTCACTCACTACTGATTTGTTGAATGCAAATGTAAATGGACTGTATTGATATAGAGCTTTTCTAGTCTTAACAACTACTCAAAGCGCTTTAACATAGTACAGGAACCATTCACCATTCACACACATTCATACACTGGTGGCCGTGGCTGCTGTACAAGATGCCACCTGCTCATCAGATAAACACTCACACTCATTTAAACTCCAATTTGGGGTTCAGTGTCTTACCCAAGGACACTTCGACATAGGACTGCAGGGCCAGGGATCGACCCATCAACCTTCCAATTGGTAGGCAACCACTCTACCACCTGACCCCCAGCAAAACTAAACTAAATAATACCTCTCCCAAACAGACATTTGCTAACATGAACATGATGTCCAGCTGAATGAATGGAGTGAATAGAATTGGCACATCTCATTATGCATATTGAATTTAAAAAAAGAGTGTAAGAAAAGTGTCCTATGTGAAAGTGTCTGCTTCACTTATACAAGTACTATAGTATAGTTACTTTACATTCTTGCTAACCATTTTATAAAATATAATATTTCAATAACATATAGTATGTTTTTCAACTTTGCAGGGAGCAGTGGTTCTTCCATTTATTTCACTAAACCATCTGGATATCAACTTGAAAAATGTCTGATTGTACAGTATTGTCAGTGTCATATCATATTTTGTATGAAAATGCAGTGCAGCCTTTTTTTAATCAATCTGCACTGACTGACTGTGGTTTAGAAAATCATCAGCAACTGAATAAAGATGTGATTCAGAATGAATTGGCTTAAATGTACAAAATGACTGGTATGGTCCCTCACCCAATTGCCAGACAGAACATTGCTATAACCAGAGTTATCTCAAGACACTTTACAGATAGAGTAGGTCTAGACCACACACCAACATTTACAAAGACTCAACAATTCCAACATTTCCCCCAAGATCAAGCATTTAGTGCAACAGTGGCGAGGAAAAACTCCCTTTTAGGGAGAAACCTGGGACAGACCCAGGCTCTTGGTGGGTGGTGTCTGACGGTGCCGGTTGGGGGGGTGATGAACAGTGGCAATTATAGTAACAGTAAAAATAATGGACCTATGACTAGAAATAGTTGAAATAGTAATTGTCCAACATAAACGTAATCTTGGAATGCTAGACTAGGTTCATCCATGTCCTGACCCACTACACACTGCTAGGATGACTCTGGCATTTGAGGCAAATCAGCAGCACTCAGGCTCCTAGTTCAAATTCTTCCAACAGGCCTTACTGGAATCTCAATTACTTTTTAATTTTAAGGGAAATCTAGATAAGACATCTTTGATCAACAAGGCGGGAATGTTGCATTAATCCTGAATTATGGGCCCTTTAGTTTACCGTAGACCAGATTGTGCTTCCATTATAGCCACAATGGAAGTCAGCCAGCCTCTGGTGATTTATCTCTGCCTGCTCTACCACTGCATGCCACGCTGGGCCTGTGAAGGCTATCTGGGCCATTCAGAGCAGGATCCCATCAGCCCTGCTGGCTGAGTTATGGCGACAATGCTTGACCACTGCAATGTTGTAGCATTGAGACTGCTGGGGATTTATTAAACACAGCCTCTCCTGTCTTTTCTTTTCTTCTCACCTCCCCGCCCCTTCTGTTCCCCGACAAAAAGGATCCTATCTATCTATTCCCAACCCAGAAACTCACATTCAGCATCTGAGAATGGCTTCAGTCACCTTGTCCTGCCTCTGCTGGCATAGAGAGCAAACACACACACACACACACACACACACACACACACACACACACACACACACACACACACACACACACACACACACACACACACAGGCTTCCATCTCCTTCTCATCAAATCCTGGATTACCAACAAGGCAAAGCTGACAACAGCCCATGGGCCCCAAACTCCCAGGGGCCTCCATAGCCCTAGGTGGCCTGTGTGGCGATTGCTGTGCAGTATATTAATACATTATACATATATATGTGTTTGGTAAAGTGTACCACTAAAGCACAATACAAATCTGAAATGATGAAGACCGTAAAGTGGCAAATGGATTTTGAGCCAATCATGAGGCCCTGTTTTTTACCCCTTTCCCACTTGCTAAAAGACCCACTTACACCCACTGTCATCTTCCTTTTGTCTGCAGTGGGAAAGGTTACAATTGGCATTCATCCCGGGACAAATGACTATGCGGTAGGTATGGGTATTTCTCGGCTCCACCTCCGCTTGGCGGGGATGGAAACAGGACACCCAGTAGATAAGATAATTTCCGTCCCATGATGCTGTGACATGCTTCGCCTCCATCAGTAACTCCGGCCATCTCTGCGACAAATTCCATCTGTCTCAGGCCAAGCAGTGCTGGAACATCAAATTAGTCGGCACTGAGTTTGAAAGAGAGAGTACACAAGTAACAGATATAAAAAAAGAAGTAACAACCATAACATTTTGACTGGCCTCCATGCTGCTTTCTAACCCTGTGTTGTAAGAGTAGGGCATCTCTTATGGAGAATAGCAGAGCCAGTACGTAGTGTGTGTGTGTGTGTGTGTGTGTGTGTGTGTGTGTGTGTGTGTGTGCGGGGAGGGGGGGCAGTGAGAGAGTAACAGTGAATGCAGAGCAAGCGGTTTAACTTTATTAGAGAAAATATCAAATGAATGTAGAGCAGAGTTTGCTTTTTTTTGCTCTGTATCGGAAAGCTGTAGCAGGAAAACTTAACAACACCTGTTTTCCGGCGCAATCGTGACGTCAAGCATGACACACCTGAAGAAAAAAACAGGCCTACCCATTTACTGGCAATGGGAAAGGAGTCTATAGGCTATCTTAAGCAGGTTTAGACGTGTTTAATATGTTGTTGATAGTATGCTCACATGGCACATATTCCTTTAAACAAACATGTATTTATTTAAAATATCACTTACTTATTAACATGGAGCAAAATTTGGGCAGGGCAGTTATCCAGTGTAGATACATTGGTTGCTTTCTGGGACTGTGTGTGTATGGGGAGGGCTCGGCACAGGCTCATGCCTGCCTTAAAAAGGTTAATCCAGCCCTGTTTTCATCACATGTCTTTGCTCTATAACTTGGTTCCATAAAGTCTTATTCTCTCAAAACTAATGAAAAAATCTTTAATGGATAATCCTTAAGATTTCAGTTCTGTTTGAATGGATGAGAGCTGTGATTATTGGTGGCAATGCTAAGAACATCCTAATAGTATAAGTCCCAGAGTTCCATTCGATAACACATTTATTAATCACCATTTGACGCACTGCAAGAATGGTGGACTCCGCCACTGACACTGCAAACTACAAAATGCAAAGTATACATACAGTATAAATACATGGCTATAGCAGAAATGCCAGATATTACCTTTATCAAACATTTAGTCTGATATAATGAAAATCCTAAATATTGCAGCTTTAAGACTTTCAACCTGTTCCAGTGCAAATCAACTTTGCCCTTTTCCTCCTAAAAATCGAGTGTGATTTTTTCTGTATTCATCATATTCTTTTTCGTTTGGATAAACTGAATCTCATTTCTAGAAAACCCAGTGTCTTTTGGAAAGATATTCTTACTGTACATGCAGATCTGTTCACTTGTTTTAAGAAAATCGAGTTTTTAGGAGTACATGACTTGATAAGATGGAGATGTTTGCAGCTGAAGTTTGCCTCTGCAAAACGTAACACATTGCTGAATGTTGGGGATGTTCTTAGTAGCATTACTATGAGCAATAATACAGTAGGTTGTGGCAGCGATGATGAGTATTAATATATTGGAATGACATCATGAACAACAGCTGCTGTTCTGTATTTGGTCAGGTTTGAGGCTCTCTTGTTCGGGATTAGATGGAGGGGGGCTGCCTGGAGTTATTGGCAGCGCAGTTCTGAATGTCAGCTCATTCATCTACATCAAGCCACAAACCAGCAGCCAAGGTGAAACGCTTTTTCCTCACGAGCGTCTGTTTATGAAAGAGAGAGAGAGAGAGAGAGAGAGAGAGAGAGAGAGAGAGAGAGAGAAAAAAACTTCGCTGTCTCCATCCTCGCTGCGTCTTGGACTAAACAAATCCTCTCGTTTTATTCGTCTTTTGCTGCCTTTTTTCCTCAACTCCCCCCCATCTCGTCCCTCCCCCCCTAGAGCGAGAGTCTCCCCGGTTGTGTTGTGGGTTGCGTGTTATAAAGCGGAAAGCCCCGCCGTTCTCTTCATCACATCAGAGCGCTCCGACCGCTGCGCGCGCCGGCTATCACACAGACAGCCAGGACCTGAACCTGCTCACAGCTATGACCCTGCCGCTCTCTCTACCTGGATTTACTCTCCAGTAACTGCTGTTTGTCGCCCACCCCACTCTGCCACCAACAGCACCCGCAGCAGCGGCAGCAGCAGCAGCAGCAGCAGCAGCCTCCTCCCCGGCTCCTCCGTCCCGCTCCCCAGCCTCCAACTCTCACCTTTTGTTCTGCGGCCATGGGGCGCGTTGTTTCCTTTTTGCCTGGGCTGCTGAGGGGCTTGACCGTGCTGTGAGGCGGATACCAGGTGGATTTATGGTCCGCAAAGCCGCAACTACCAGCCGAGGGAAATTAGTGGAACTTTGAGCTCCGGGAGGATGCAGGTGACGTGTTGGTGCGCCGTGTTCCTCCTGACGCCTGCACTTTGCCTGGTGAGTTACATTCTCCCATACTCAGCCTGTACTTCTATCTCAACTTTCTGCACTTCGCGCTGTTCGGACAGATAGTCTGAAAAGCCGTAATTGTTATTATTTTTTCACTATAAGATCACCTTACTTCGGTTCAAATGTGCGCGTTTCCAAACGCATGTGCACCGCGACATGAGACATGGCTGTTTGGTTGTTTCACTGTGTGGCACAGTGCTTAACATGTTAAGTGTGATTCAAACTTTATCTGAACACTGTTTTTTTATTTTAATTGTTTGACAGTGAAACTTGCACCAGGTGGGTATTTCCTGTGCGCAATACCAACCGCTGTGCGTACAATGCAGTCACTCTATATTACTCGGGAAAAATATGAGAATAAAAGCTTTTTATACTATGTAAAGGTTTCCTTTTTGAATACTACATGCAATCTGGTGCTTTAAAACAGCGATCCCTAAACGGCACTGGCAGTAAAATCGTCTCACGGTGGCGCCATAGCAAACCAAAGCAGTCCACACACTCCACAGCGGGTTAGACAGGGACTCAATGACTCAAGCTCGAGCCCCGTTTGACTGGTTATTTTACCAGGCAAGTGTAATAGAAAACATAT
Source organism: Sander vitreus (assembly GCF_031162955.1). NCBI lineage: Eukaryota > Metazoa > Chordata > Actinopteri > Perciformes > Percidae > Sander > Sander vitreus. The sequence goes on along the minus strand of NC_135868.1, from coordinate 30,055,979 downwards.
GTTATTGTTAATGTTTTGATGGTGTAGTTCAGCTCCCCTCAATGTTTAAAACAACTTCAGCAACAACCTGCCATCCCATTAACCCTTCATTCCAGGGTGAACTTAGTTCATTCTTGGTAATAAACATAAAATAAATATCCTGATACATAGGCTACACAGTTTACTTTAAGTAGTTACGTATAAGTATGGTGTTTGAATAAACACGCCGAGTGAGGCTTTACTGTGGGTCATTTTACTACCACTTCTATTCATATGACACAACAAAAAAAGACAATATCACTACCCGCGCTCTCTTTCCTTTCCGACACAAACAGATAGAAGGAAAGGAAAGAAAAGAATTCTCTTGATTCTCTTCAACCTTTTAAGTGCTTAATCTACTTTAGATTGCCAATTTATTTGGAATATCAGGCCTGAAAACACAACCGTCTAAATCTCTAGACATATAGGCCCACACCTTCGAGATTCCAACGTGCTATATTTAATTTCATTTAATTACATTTTTAGTATCCATAGATTACATTTTCTAACATTCTATATCTAATTGATAAAAATCACACCTAATGGATTTCAGCCCACTGCCAACAGGTGCAATCACTTAAAAAACGGAATTATTTTGCGTTACGAACGCCGGTAAGAATTATATAAAATGCTTTTCTTAATGTAATGTAATGCCGCACATTATAAACGTGTTTAAAGCTTCTTCTTTTTTTGGGCAGGATGTATTGCAGCCTGTATCTGCGGTGGGTTTATATGTAAATGTGTGTGAACTCCATTTATCTAAGAACTAACACACAAAGTAAAACACACAGCTGGAGGACGTGGAGCTGTCCAAGGTGCTGAACGTATTAAACCCACTTTTCCTTTAAATATAGCTTACAAAAAGAATCACACCAGGCCTAACAATAATATTATGGCCGATATTTTAATTGAAAACATATATTTTAAATGGACTTTTGAAATTGAAAACAAATGTTTCCAGCCGAAGTTGTATTGTTTGACATCTTTTTGACAGCATTCTGTTTGTCACATTTTCGCATGCAGAGTCCAAATTCCGGCCACTCCTTTTGAAATATTTCTCCTGACACCCTCTGTGCTCTCGTTCTGAATTCAGTTCTCAAGCCTGGTAATTTATAGAAATCAAAGACAAGCATTCATTAATTGTAAAAACAAAAAACAAAAAAAAACAAACACCTACAGTCGAGGGAAAGGTGTGTTTTTTTTTATAAATACAGCGCACTGGCGATGAAATCCACTCGGCTTCTCCAATAAATCCTTTTCGCCGTGTTGTCTGTGTAGCTGGAAAGAAAGCACACACACACACACACACACACACACACACACACACACACACACACACACACACACACACACACACACGCACACAAAGCCATCCCGCCGAGTAAACCGAGTTTATTGTGCAGCCCGTTAACTCTCAGCCTTATCCACAGCAGCGGGGATTAGAGCCCAACTTTGATGCTTTTATTTCGTGTTAAAGGCTCTTGTCTCTGCTTAAGCCTCTTGTCTGAGAGCCGCGCCTTGACCCCGATAACACACAGCCCAGCCCAGGTAGACAGGCAGTACAGTATATACCACAGCGCGGGTCTATCACTTATGGGTCACTATTTAATTAACACGCCACTAATATTCCTGGACAGCAGAAATCCATCTCGGCTTATCATGATTTGTGTTCCTTCTTTCTTGTAATGGAACGTGTATACATTTCATTCTGAGCAGTTTACACGGATAAAAGGTTTAAGGTGTTCAATTCGGCTTATTGCTTTACACTTTTCACATCGTCATAATGCTGTAATTCATAATCAAACTGTAGAGCATCGCTTCATATTCAATAGAATTTGAATACCATATTGTTGTTTTACATGATTTTTCCTCTTTTGACAAAAATGTACAAGTTGTCAGATATGTATATTAATGAGATAGTCTGTGTTGTGTGGTGAGGTTACCACATATCTCCTGTTCGTTAAGAAAGAGGATGAGAGGAATTTTTGAAAGCAGATATTCTGGAATTTACCGTTGTTTGATTTGGCCTTTTTGCTTTCATTCTTATAAATACTGCTGTCATTTAAATGTTTACTGATATTTTATATGCTTAATCTCTCTTTTGCTTTAATTTCTGTTTGGTTTGGATTTTTTTTTTTTTTTACATATTTGACACATACAGCAGCCTACCATTGGTGAATTTGCCACATTATGTTGCTCTTCCTTATTTACTCTAATATTATTATTTATTATTTGTATTATTATTTGCTGCTGTAGTGACTCTTTTCTGTAGAGGGGATCATTAGATTTCATCTCATCAGTTTCTTCCTGTAGTCACATATATGAACTCAGACGACAGAGGATTTTAGGTTTTGAGCCATTTTGACACTGCTGACAACGGTTTAAAAAAAATAAGAATAAAAAATAGGCAGATGTGGTTCTGTTTGGGCCTTGGTGCAGCATTGTGACTTGAAGTCACTCCCCCTCTCCCTCCTCTCTCCCCTGGGAGTAACAGATGCGGTGGACCACTGGCTACGATCGTAGACAGTCGCAGCAGTCACATTAAAGTGTGATTATCAAACGGTGCAAATGGGGCCTGCAGTGTCAAGCGCCCTGCACGCTGGGGACCGAAGAAAGTCCCGCTGAGATCTCTACAGCACAGCTCACACAGTGTGAACACCTCTCAGCCCCCCCGACCCACCTCCACCCCCGACCCCTGTCTCACACCACACGCCCCCTCTTCAGTCCACAGGCCTCTAAATTAGCTCATAATAATAAAACAGGCAACATGTTTTCATTGGGCTCTTTGAAGTTGAAATCAAGAGCGGGCTAGTATTAATTAAATTACTATATAGTCCAGGAAAGGCATTCGTGCAAATACCCACATGCACTGCCACACACACACACACACACACACACACACACACACACACACACAGACATATATAGGCTACACACACTCAGACTAGTGCATTGTCAAGTGGAAGTTGTGGCGTGTTGTGTTTTTCCAGCCCAGACGTCGACTAAGTGAACATTTCTTTGGAACAGTTCCTTGTTTGTTCCAACCTTTGTGCTACTTAGCTTTTAAAGCAGCATGGAGGCGTCACTTTAGAGCTATTCAAGCCCGGCTGCTGGAGAGAGCCAAGTACAAAAAGGCTGAGAGTTCAGTCTCGGAGAGCAGCACTGCAATTTCCCCACCGCTGCCACTGCCGCTGCCACTGCCGCTGCTGTCTCAGTGGCCTCAGCTCAGCCCAGTCAGCCAGCTCTGTTACAGTCGCCGCTGCCTGACAAGTGGTCCCCAGCGGGGGCAAATGCTTTCATACACCATAGGGGGTTCTCAAAGAGGAGATCCAGGGATGTATGAGGGACTCCAGGGGACGTCAACGATGGGGCATTCTTCTCAATGAGGTGTTACTCATTTCAGATGAAACTAAACTAGACATTTTTACACATTTAACATTCAGTGCATATGCCTATTATATGTATAAGTAAGTATATATTTATGAGGAATGTCAGTAGAGAAATGGCAAAGATTAGTTTGAAGTCATTTACAGAGCTCTGACAGGTTGTTTTTTACATTAATAACCCATCCTTACCAAAAATGCTTCTTAATTTCATGTGTTTTGTTCAAATCATTCTCAGATTTGGTTTGAATCTCAAATGTCGATTGTCATCGGCTTTAAACATCCAGTTGGGTTTTAATTTTTGTAATTAGGACTGCAACTAATGATCCTTTTTTAATGATTAAACATTCGATTTCTTTTAATTAACTGATTAATCGTAAAATGTCAGACATTTGTGGGGGAAAGAAGTAATTTTCTTAGTCGAGCGTGATGTCTTCAAATGAAATGTTATTTCCGACCCACAGTTCAAAACCCAAAGATTCCAGTGAAGATTCATCAACTGGTAAAAATACTTCCGGGTTAATTTTCTGTTGATTGACAAATTCATGAATCTGCTGATTTTCTGTAACCTGTTACCTGTCTCAGTTTTGACATTTTTCGTTGTGTTTCCCTCTGTTTATTTGCCTGTTGTGTTATGTTATATGGCAGCAAATTCAATTTCAATTTCAATTTTATTCATAGTATCATATCATAAGTTATCTCAAGACAGATAGAGTAGGTCTAGACCACACTATTATTTACAAAGAGCAGAATTCTAGAACTGAAATGTGGATTTAATATAATGAAGTCACCAAAAAATAAGAATTTCAAAGAATATGGAATTATGTCAAAAATCAAAGTATAATTGAAACTGAGGTTTTTGGCGTGAAGCCGACCTTTGACCTCCCATCAGAGTGCTGCTGTGAGTCTAAGCGGGAAGATTGATGGTGCACAACTTTGGAATTGCCATGTCAAGGTGACTCTGTCTTGTTGTAGCGCTTCCTGCTGGATGAACTGTAACCTGTGTGATCCTGCCTGTGAGTCCTGGGCTGTGATGAGAGCCCAGCCTCCCCAGGGCGCCCGCTCGCTCCCACAAACAGCCAAAACAACACTTGCCCTTGGTGTTTAGCCATAAAGTCAATGATATAGCACCTACTGCAGTGTCTGGAATCTGCACTTTGGGGCTCTTGGTTATTTTTCTTCTCTGTATGCATCATGGCAGGGATGACTATTCAGATCTAGAGGGGTGAGGGGAATGTGCCTCAGATTTGGATCTTTCAGTAAACACTGAAAGATCCAAATTAATTGGAGAGGAATCTCAAATATTCCCAGAACAATCACCCAGTCTGACTTTGTAGCCTGAATGTCATCAGTGTGTGTGTGTGTGTGTGTGTGTGTGTGTGTGTGTGTGTGTGTGTGTGTGTGTGTGTGAGCCCATGTTTAAGGCGGCAGGCGTCTGTGATTAATGACCACAGCCTCTCTATTCTCTCCTCTACACGCTGCTCCAGATTTTCAATCGCGTTCACAGTTCAGAGGTCAAAGCTGGAGCTGATCGTTGAAGAGAGTTGTTCTCAAAAAGAAAAAACAGCCCGGGCTCACGACCCCAGTTTGATCCTGAGGGAAGCTCGCCACCTCACTTCCCTCTCCACATAGAGCAATCCGTTTATGGCCAAGAGTGTGGCACCTTGATAGCAGCACTTTGAAGCAGAGAGCGAGCGGTGGAGAGAAGTGTCTCTGAGGCGACTAGATAACCCCCGTCCAACCTGCTTTACATCTCCAGGTACTCCTCCAGAGTCCGCCGAGTGCTCGCTTCGGCACAGCTCAAGTGACAGCAGACCTCTCCAACACTCTACTGATATCTGCATTCACATTTGAAGATTTCACATTTTTTAAGGCGCCTGCATTCTTTTTCATGATTTATCCTGTTTCATGAACATTTAACATGTAAAATCATCAAAAGTAGTAGACGGGTGTTTAAAAATGTAGTTGCACTGTTTTCACACAATTGTTTGAAGCCGCACGTATCAATATTTTTTATATAAACAATACATAAAATCATTTGTGTAATGGGAAATGGGTCATTTTTACAGAAGAGAATGTGTTGGGGGGTGTTGGACGGAGTATGGGCTTATCTGCTAATGTAAGCTACCGACCGTTACCTTGAAACCATCCAGCAAATAGACGGTACCGTAGGGTGATTTAACGTCACCGCTCATTTTACACACAGTTTAACAACAAAACGCTGAGTGAACATTACTAGCTACATTTTTTCATATTGGTTTTAAGCGGTATGCACCCCCACTAACCTGGAAAACGGTTTTAAATCAGTAACGTTACTACAGCGTGTCAGAGGAATACACACGGACTCCTGCAGTGGCGAGTCAGAAGCAGAGAGGCTGTCACAGCAACGTGGCTAATGTTAGCTTCTTGTCTCATCTGGGGTCTGATAAACAGTAAATTCATCAACTTCAGTGTCCACAATGCTATTTTCCAATAAACTGTAGCTGTCATATTTCACGGGCGTGAGTGCGGATTTCATGTCGCAGCTTTCGTCGCTGTTAATCACTTATTGAGTGAAGTAGTACTCGCCTTGTTGTTTATTCGGTAGCCATAACTTGGCGAGTGATGACGTCCTGTCACTGTTCTAGTTGCTCTGCTCACCCTAGGGGGAGAGAGGGAGCGGATGACAGTTCGCTTGAGTTCAGTAGAGCAGACGGCGCTACGAGTTTATGTCTTTTCATAAACAGCTGAAGGAGCGGTGGTGCGCGGTGTACATAGCGGAAACCCTGTTGTGCGTCTGCCCTATTTCTGATACCGTGGCGCTGGGAATTTTACCGTGGCGAACCGCCACTATGTTATTGAACGCTCATACACACACTGTATAGTGGGGGGATGGAGCGGGGTCACTAAAGAGGCGTTTTTATCCGAGAGATGCTGTGATTGGTGGAGCAGGGGACTGACAGCGACATAACCAATCACACTATGACAGACGCTCCATTTAGCACCAACTGCAATGTTTATTTTTAAAATGTATATAGCCTACTGGCAGTCTGGCACACGTGGGTGCTCGCCTATGCATTCTACTTCTTCACTGAAGTACAGTAGGTGGAAAGTAGGATCTGACATAGTACACTGTGTGGTAGCGTTCCAAGCACACAACTAGATAAAAGAACACAGGAAAATCATCTCCTATTAGGTGACATCATGCCCCCCCCCAAATTTTAATAAAAAGATGATTTTGAGAATTTATGAAATATTAAAGTCATTTTCGAATTATATTTACAGTGATGTTCAGATAATTAAAAAAGCGTTGTCAAATGTCAAGTAGCCTGCAAACTTAACAGATTGATTGGACTGGCTTCATTTAAAAAAGTGAAATTCTTGCAGATCAATCTGTGGTCATGTTGTGCCTCTAGACAGTGACAAATACCCCTTTTAGTGTGATCTTTTATTAAATCCTGCTCAAAACTACAAAATGAGTTTTTCTTTCCCTCATTGATTTTGAGTTTTTTTTTAAAAGTCTTAGCTAGTACAGGCATTTCTATTATTTTGTTATAGATAGGATAAGATATTAGAAAATCCCTGAAATTAGAGAAACTCCTGTTATATGGACTTTTTCTATTTTAACAGAAATGTGTCTTAAAGGATGAAATTGAGACTAATGACTTGAGTTTTTTAATAGTGCATGACCAAGGCGCATAATGCCCATATATTGAGGAGATAAGTGTTTCAGTTCCAGTTGCTCAGGCTGAAGTCATGAACTGTGGTGAAAACATTCTGTATTACACTGTCGGTGCTCTGCTACTGAATGGAGACAATGCAGCCGGTCGGTGGATCTGGAGTATAGTGATGGATTGCCTTGCTTTCTAACCTGATGATAGGCTTGGTTGACCAGTGAAACAGAGCAGGCGGAGATGTTGCGCTCTGAAATAGTGGAAATGGAGAGGAGGAGGAGGAGGAAGCCTCCCTCCACTGCGTCGGCAGTGATGGATCTGCCATTGGAGCTGCCGTCTGCGGCACAGTCCGACAGTCACGCCACCCGCTGATGGGAATTACCAGCCATGTCCGTTATCTTCTGCTTTAGATCTTTCCATCCGGTTAGGTTACAATGACTGGCCATGCGGGCGCTGTCGCCCCACTCCAGAGACATGAATGGATGACTTTAGAAAAGAATCAATGACTGATGAACATTCATGTGAGCACTCCCATCCAAGGTTTAGACCCATATAATGGTTGACTATTTCTGTAGGAGGGAAAGCATTGCAGTGGAATGTGGAAGGATTTTACATAAGGCTGTAAAACCTGCGATGAACCAAGCTTTACCGTGTCTAAAGATCTGTTAAAGAATTCTATTAGTCTGAGTTTCACTTGAGAGTTTTAGTAACAAATGCTCTAAGTGCTGTTTCAGTAGGCGATCCACCCTAACATTTCTAAAATCACAATAAGCAACCACTGCATACTTGTAACAAACCTGTGTTAGTGAAACTATCTCTGTCTATCCAGGAATTTTCAATCCATTAATCATAAATTATATAATAACACTGTGAATAATTTACAAACCTCGTATGTCCATACTTCATCATTATAATTTCTTTTGATAAATAAAAAAAATTGGTCATCCTTTACGTCGGTCTGTGGGTTTTATAAATATTGAAACCGCGGTGAGGCAATTTGGTCTGACTTCATCTGAGATAAATAGCTCAGTCAAATTTTTAGCCTTTTTCATTTCCTGAAAAACGACGGTTTTGGACATACAAGGTTTTCGCCCGACAGCGACGAAATTCAACCGCCATTACTGCATTTGTGAAACATTATAATTACAATATTGTCCAATCCTCTTATAGCCTCTTCAGAGAAACTGGGGCCTGTTATACAGAGCTAACTTTGGGTTTTCGCGTGCAGAAAATCGACTGATGATAATGACCTCTTCTGAAGAGTCCATCATGTTTTTTTAATCCTCCGTGTCCTCCTTGGCTACTAGTAACTGCGTGGAGGAGGGGTGGGGGTGGTGCGTGATCACGGAAGGCTTGTATCATGTGGATGCGCAGAGAGTTTTGTTGTCATTAATTAGAATTCCTCATGGGGGAGACAGAAACTATGCACTATAGCTTTAATGTAGTACCCTATGCCTAAACAGTCTTCCTTCTGCACCGTTATGACAGGTTGGCATTAGGGTAGTCTCACATTGCCAGACCTTCCTCCACAGCGCTGCGGAGGAGGGTCTGGCTAGTCCACACAGCATTCTGAGATGGGAGACAAACGTGCTCTTGTTTATTGGCATTTCTTTAAACCAATCACAATCGTCTTGGGCGGTGCTAAAGGCCAGATGGAGCCACGGTGCACGGAGGCAGATGAACATGTTTTTTTTTTGTTTAGTTTTTTTACAGATTATCTGTCACATGTGCTACTGTCAGGATATAGTGACAGTTTCAGTTTTATGGTTAAGGTTTGGTTAGGTTCAGGCACAAAAACTACTTGGTCAAGGTTAGGGAAAGACTGTGGGGTTGGTAGGGAACAAGATGCTAACAGTGGTCCAAATCACAATATTGCCACAATATTCAAATCACAATATTTCATCATTTAGCCACCCTGACCTGCTCCCCTAAAGGTGTTGAGGCTCTATACCATCACGCTACTTCCACTTTTGGCAATAATTGGCATGGCCACCAGAGTGTAGACATAAATTAATTAATCCAACAAGAACTTTCTTCCCCCAAAAGTCACATTCTTAAACAGCTCTTACTCTCCATATGTGTAACTGGTTGCACCTATTTAATACCAACCACATCTAGCATGATACCTCAAACTAATGATTGGATTTGTGGGAGTGCTGCACAGCCTGGGAGAAAGCACCACCTGACCGACTCTTAAGCCTAGTTCAGACCAAAGATTCGCGATGAGACAAAACCATTTTAGAACGTTGCAGAGAAAAGCTTCAGCGGTCTGAACCGGCCCGTCTCAGCTGGACTCAAACCAGCTGATGGTGGCGCAGCAACTCAGCTGGTCGAGTCTCCAGATGCTGGTTTTAGAATGTAAGAGACGTCAACTGTTTCAACAGCCAATAGAGAATTCAGATGGTAAAGTCAGCTATAAACTATAGAAATAAAATGATCCATAATGCATTTTATTTGTATGTTACAAACAGCTGGTCGAAATTGCAGAGTTTTAGACGGAGCCACAACGACCGATAGCACGGTAACATTATATGGTCAAGTGAGAGAGAGAGTGACTGAAGAGATGAGAGGGAGCGGTGTTAGAATAAAGCCGTGAATCAGAGAAATAAAACCTGTTTTCGCTGATTCATCACTAGAAGTGTAACATCTCAATATCACTAACGTTATCCACATTCATATTTAGACAAAACAAATTATATATCCATCTACAAAAAAGCCTAAAAGTCGGAAGTTAGAACGGAAGTACAGAGAGGCGTTGTTATTGAGATGATCCACCCTCTCGTCTCATTGGTGTGAACTGGCAAGAAGTTGCAAGTTTCAACTCGTCTCGTCTTGAATCTTTGGTCTGAACTGGGCTTTACAGGCGGCTCTGGGAACATTTACCATTCTGGCAAGTTATCTGCTCATACTAGCAACTGGTGATGCTAACCAAGCACTCACATTAACCTACCAACACTGATCTAAAACATATAAAAACAGATATAATGTTGCACCACAATGTCTTGTATCATACCACATAAAAAGTTACATATTTCAACAGTTTTTCACAGAGTAGCTCCTGGAAATCCAGTCCAGAAGCTGCTGTAGTTGATTACTCTCAAATGGCGGTGTTTGTCAAATCCTGCAGTACTACATGTGCTAAATCAGTTCTCCAATCTTCATATCAGAGCACAGCAAAATCCTTGCATTAAATCTTCATAGCAGCAACTGTCTCCGACACCTGTGGTCCACTTTCTGACTTTGTAGTGCAAAGGCAGAGGAAGTGAGAGAAATGGGAGATGTGGAACAGAACAGGGAAAGGAAAGAGGAAAGCGGAGGGAGGTGAGTGTGAGTGACTTTTATGCTCGGCTTGCTTCACAACTACAGTACTCTAATTTGTTGCCAACAGCCACGTGTCTGTCAGGCCGGTCTGTTTGTGCTGCCGCTGTCACTCCAAGCAAACAAGCTGATATATAATGCAGCCGAGGAGAAGCAGACTGCAAAACACAATGTATTTTGAAGAGGAACAAATTAAATTACATTATGGAATGTAAAAGCAGACCAACTGACAATACTCATGAGCACAACCGCGTCTCCTAGAAATAACATTCATATACTACTAATTGAAGCAGCTAAAATGTTTTGAAGGAAATTGAACGTTTATGGGACAGGATTGCACTGGGATAGGTAGTTGCTGACATTCAATATAAGTAAAAGGTACAAGAGTCTTTATAAACAACGTTATATACATTCCACTTGTGGGATTGCTCCAGTGCCGCCGGAAATTCTGCCTGATGTCCCTCATTTAGGCCGGATGTCTGTTGCCTTGGGCTTCCTTTCTGTTGGTTAGACTCTCTGTCCAATCGGAGTTTTCTGTTGCACAACTAAAACTACTTTTGAACGTACACATGTTCCACCAAAACAAGTTCCTTCCTGAGACTATTTAGCAGAGGCACCGTGGCTCCGTCCGGAGCTTAGCACCGCCCAAGACGATTGTGATTGGTTTAAAGAAATGCCAATAAACCAGAGCATGTTTTTCTCCCATCCCAGAATGCTGTGTGGACTAGCCAGACCCTCCTCCGCAGCGCTGTGGAGGACGGTCTGGCAATGCGAGACTAAAGGTACATTAAACAAGAATCGTAACAAAAATGTAAGCATCTTTGAGGACTTTGAAAAGTTCTAAATAAATCCGGTGTATTATTGTTATTATTATTATTATTACTTAAGCTGCCTTCAGATGATAAGAAAGGTGCTCTTTGCACACTGTGAGTTCGGGTGTAGAGCATAGTGCAGACACTTGCGGAGGCAAAGCGCAGCTCAGGTACACATACATAAAGCTAAGCTAACTTTAGCATTACATTCAGCTAGGTTTAAACCTATATGCCTGTTCACAAACCTGGTAGCCCCATCTGACTGCTGACATTTCACCATGCAATGCTTTTCCTGGCGGGATCATGTGTATGTTTGTAATGTTGGATGAGGATTTTTTTTCATATTATGGTTGTGCTTTGAACGGTCAGCAGCAACCAGGGCTATAAATTAACTTTTTAGATCACCAGCCAACACGGCTAGTAGATTTTTAAACTTACTAGCCAATCAGATTTTCACTAGCCACATTACTAACTAACTTTACTTTCATTTCTGCTCCTTTGGTTTTGTTTGGCTCAGTTCCATTCGTCTGCTTCGTTTTTAACATTTTTGATGCTTTTTTCAGAGTTTTTGCGCCTTTTTTCAATGTTTTTTTGGATAATTTTTTTTATGTGTTGGTTGCTTTTCCAAGTTTTTTTGGGACACTTTGACGTTTTTGGTGCTTTTTTCTGAGTTTTTGTTGCTTTATCCGACATTTGTCGCCTTTAGTCGTTTTTGTTTCTTTTTTCAAGTTTTTTTCCAGTTTTTTTTCGACAATTCTTTGCGACGTTGTTGTCTGTTTATATACATGCATGCATGTCCCAGTACCTCCCTAGATAACTGGTAGATCTCAATCCCCCCAATGTTGAACCCAAAGTTACGCCCTTGGTGCCAACACAGGAAGCGTTTCAGCTGTGTCCTTTTTACGCACATCTGACGGAAACTATCAATCAATCCAGTGTGACAGCTCATGTTTTAGTCGGGCTATACATGCTTAAGTGCAACCCTATGCCTAGGGTACACTCAAGTCCATTTTATCTTTTTTCTATTTCTACACTCAATACTGCGCCTGAACGTATCCTGTGTAGACGAAGAACTGCTCTGCTAACGTGCTGCTCGCTGCACCACTCCTCCTGTGTAGACACACTGTGAACCTAACAATGGAAACCATCATTCCCTCCCTCTTTACCAAATGTTTTTTTCTGCTTAAACTCTAACCATAGCGATGGCACATCAGGAAATTATTATATGAATAATGTTCGTAGCAATCATATGCCTGCAGGATGGAGTACCAGGTCAGAAAACGCTCCATGGTCACTTTTGGAAAGCAATGAAAAACAAGCTACTTTTCATCATTTAGTTTGTTGGACTGGTGTATTAAAATCTTTCTTAGAATCTCCTTTGCTTGCAGACAGCTCTCTTTTCATTACTTACATTACATCCATGTAAGATAGGATCTTTATGCACACTTGTCATCATAAAAATATCTTTAGTAACAATATCCCTTCATGATACTTTACCTACTTTACTTATTTAGATTAACTGTGTATATAACTGCCAATAATTGGTATTGTATACAGTTTATATTTTAAAAGCTTGTTTCCCTGTGTCCTGGTAACCCACTGCACTCATTTTATTAAATACATCTGTTTCGATATTTGTGTATTTGCTATTGCATTGTATATTTTATTGGTGTGTAATTTATTCTACCCAAAAATAAATAATCCAGACACGAAAACGGGGGTTGAGATCTCCACTTTTAAGCAAAATTGAAATTTCATTTCACTTCATTTCTGGCAAATTTTTCTGCAACAATTTGTGCCTTTTCTGCATACATTTTTGTCTTTATTATCTAAAGGCAATTATTATTACATATTTGGGTGGGTTCCCCCTGTTATTTATGCCTATGAAAATAACCCTGCCCTTGAAAAGCACAGCAGAGAGTACAGTGACCAGTCATTTACCAATCATCAAATTACATTTTGGTCTGAAAAGGAGGAAATAATTGCTATTATTGATTACATATCAGTTGCTGTTTTAAATTGCTGTTATGGGCTTACTTTTTCAGGACACATGCCCCAGGTGGCGCTGTTGGGCACTTCAACAAAAATTATGGATTGTAACTTTAATGATATCTTGAATTAATTTCACTGTAAAACACTTGAATGTATCTTATCCTGGTTCACTGATCAATACCTCACAGCACAGAACCACGTCTCCTTTTTTTCTATTTGGAGTGAGGGGCCGTGGTGATGATGGAATAGACCAATCACAGTCCTTATCAGCTCCCCATTGCTGCAAACGACAGGGTTTCATTACTTACAGCAGCCCTGGAGACTGTGGTCATATCGAGTTCCAGAATTACAATTCTATTTTTTTTGTTGTTGCCTGTGGATGGTTTCCAGTCCCAGCGGAGGGCAGAGAAAACAGCCCAGAGGAGTGTGGGCTGGCAGCTGTCACTCACGTGTCAGTGGGATGAGAGTCCTGCTTTAGAGAGGCGTTGCAGCGGCAAAAGGGCCGCTGCAACCTCTTTCTCTTTCTCTCTCTTTCTCATTTACCGCTCCTCTCTTGTCTCCTTGTCCAGTTATCACGCCTCTCTGACTTCCTATTCTCCACACTCTCTCCTCAGACTCACATAAATAACTCTTCCTATCACGCTGACCCCTCGACTTCAAACGCTCCCTTCCCTTCCTTGGGATCAGATGCACTCCTCATTGTTTGCCATTTTCTAGATTTTCTATTATTCTCTTTCTCTTATCATTCCAACGCAATCAATTGGTGCTTTTCTACCTCGGGCGGAGAAAATGAATTCCATGCAGGGTCTTGTTCAAACATGCCGTGTAAACATGCTCCTATACGTTTCCCTGTTTACTGTCAGCCCTCTAAGTTAAAGCAGAGTGAAGTCAGATCGGTGCTGTAGAGGAATGAAAAAAGAAGCTGTATGTCTATTGCAGGGGATGGAGACACTGCAGCAGATTGGAAGACAGCGGCGGACTGAGACAAAAATTCAGCCTTGGCCATTCCATCCCTTACCAGCCCAATTTCAGACAGGGGACATTATATGCTTTAGAATTACAACAAAAACCAGGTCACGTTAGATTGTGGCACCAGCAGCATGAGGTGCATTTACAGGCTTTCATAATGAAATAATACACACAATTCATAAAACCTTTAAATAAACTATCTTAGAATAGAATGGAAATGCTTGCCTATTTAAAACATGTTATTACATACTTAAACACCCAAAACACCAAAGTACCAGACACAAGCTTTTATTTTGAAAAGTAGAAGCCCGATGGCACCAGACGAGAGGTTCCAGGCTGCAGCCGTCCAGTTTTGCATATTGTTGTCAAACTAGTGTAAAAAGCCAGGGTTGCCCCATTTTTTAAATCTTTTTTCCAGCGGCCAAAATCGGCCCAAGAGTGCATCGGCCCTTCTGGCATTCGCCAGAACTGCCAGATTGCCAGTATGCTGGGAGACGTTACTTTTCCTTAGTCAGCCAATGTTCAGACAGCATCACCTTGTGTACGGCACACACTGCTGTCATGTGCCTGTTTGTCTGCTAACATAAAGCCTGTTTGGTTTCTCTATCAGTGTTTTGTCAGTGTAGCAGCTTATGCTGCAGGACAGGACAGAAATGCAGCTCATGTGCAGGCCAAATTCCATCAACTGTTCTGCTTGTGCGTTCATCACAACTCCATCACAGGCAGTTGAATTATCAGCAGCTGTTTTGCATTCATTTGCTTTAAAGGGTGTTGAATTTTTGCTGTGAGTTGAACAGAGATCAGGATATTTACTGTGGTTTCAACAAAATAATCCTAACTCAAGGCCCACACACTAGCTCTTTTCAGAGATTTCAACTGCTTTCAGGGATGGTTAGGGAAGTATGATAACTAAGGCTGTCAATCGATTCTTATTTTTGGGGCTTTTCCGCCTTTCATTTTTGACAGGATAGCTAGGTGAGAAAGGGGAGAGAGAGGGGGAAGACATGCAGGAAATCGTCACAGGTCGGATCTGACCCCTGGACCTCTGCGTCGAGGCATAAAACTCTCAGTACATGTGTGCCTGCTCTAGCCACTGAGCCACCCGGCCACAATCGATTAAAATGTTTAATTGCGATTAATTGCATGATTGTGCATAGTTACCACGTGATTAATCGCATAGTTACCACGTGATTAATCGCAAATTAATCACACATTTGATCTATTCTTAATGCACAAATGTAATACTTAAATGAATAAAGTGTCTTACTACTTTAATGTCTATCTACAGCACTTAACGAAAACTCACTCTTAAAGCTAGTTCACCTGTTACTTTCGTTATTTCCTTCCTCCAACAGCCAGGAGTTAAGTTTTCATTTAAACTAAGTTATGAGTGGTCTATTAACTGTGTGCCAAATTAACCAGAGCACACAAGGCCATGGAAAGAAGGAATTGAATGTGTGGAATGATTTGGACAAGGCTAATGATCTCAACATTTTTTACAAACGTTTTGACTTGGATTATGAAAGTAATGTGACCTGCTGGAGAGACCTATCTATGTCATTACTATATGACCCAATACAAGACAGAATAATAATGAACCCTAATGCTCTCACCCCCGTTTGTAAAAAGCTGAACAGAAATAAGGCCAGTGGGCCTGATGGTATTTCACCTTTTATTCTGAAAACATTTTCGGATGAGCTGACTCCGGCTTGGAGCCCTCTATTCCAACTCTGTCGATACATGTACCATCCCTACTATTTGGAAGGCATCTGTTGTCATTCCTGTGCCTAAAAAAGCCTGCCCACAGCATAATAATGACTAGAGACCAATAGCGCTGACATCAATAGTGATGAAATCATTAGAACGTATAATGGTTGGTAATTTAAGGAGCGAGGTACAGCATCTCTTGGACCCTTACCAATTTGCCTATAATAATGGCAACTGTACTCTTTCTGATACTCTGAACATAAGTACAGGTGCCCCTCAAGGCTGTGTAAGCTCGCCCTTACTCTTCATAATATACACAAATGATTGCAGAAACATCTATAGAAATAACCACATTTCAGATGATACGGCCATACTTAGTCTACTTACAAAAGACTCAGACATTGCTATCTATAAACAGGAGATAGAGGAGTTAGTGAAGTGGTGCAACAGGCATAACCTGCCGCTTAATGTAAATAAAACCAAAGAAATTATTTTTGACCCCAGGTCTATAGGAGATCAATGCACACTCCAAATTGAAGGTGTACTTGTTGAGCAGGTAACAACATATACGTATTTAGGCATACAATTAGACTGTCAGTTGCAGTGGTCCCATCAAGTGGAGTATGTTTGCTCAAAGATAAGTCAGCGTCTATATTTTTTAATACGACTTAGAGTTCAAGGAGTGGACAAAGATATCATGCTACTGTTTTAGAAGCCAGCCATTGAATCTATTGTTCATTATGGCTTGATTCGGTAACCTGTCCATTAAATTAAAATCACAGCTCCAAAACTTGATAAAAAGGGCTGGAAAAATAATTGGCCAAATGCCACCAACTCCTCTTCAGGAGCTCTTTGAGGAGGCGGTGAGGAAACAGGGTCTCAACATCACCCACGACCCAAATCACATCCTGTATAGTGAGGATGAGCTGATGCCTTCAGGTTACCAATCTGCAAGCTTAACAGGTATACATTCTCATTTGTGCCTCTTTCAATCAAATGAATGAATAATAAGAGCTAAGATGTGTGTATTGGCTGTAGTGATGTATGTGTGACTAATACTACTAAATAATATTTGTGGTACTTACCATTATGGTTATAGGATGTGCAATGCCTGATAGGGTACTGGTGCAATATGTTTATTTATTTATATATATATATATATATATATATATATATATATATATATATATATATATATATATATATATATATATATTTGATATGGTATTATGCAATTGGGCATTGTGCAATACAGAAGTTATTGACCACAGCATGAGTTAACGGGACATGTGCAATCATTATCAAAATGAAGTGCAATACGAGGGGGAGGATGGGTTGGGGGTTCTCTTCTGTTCTGTTCTTCTGTGATTGTGAGGAAAAGTAGGGGGGGGGGGGTATGGTGTGAGGTTTATTAGATGTTCATTGAAGCACTGGATGAGATAATGTATGATTATGTTTCTATGTAGGTTAACTGTATGTTTGTGTATTTATGCGATGTGTCGCCATTTGTTTCTCTCGAATGCCCAAGATGGCTTATCTTATGTTATATGACTGGTTGCTCACAGGCATTAAAAGGCAAATTTTTAAACAAAGTTAACCATAAAGCGCTTTCGACGCAGTCACTCCACATGAAACACACCGGTGCTACATTCACTCTAGCTAACTTCACGGTGAACAGTGAGGCCAGAACAACTTCAACTTTATTTGTGCCCCCAAAGAGCGATTGGGTGTGCAGCAAGCAGCGGTGGAAGAAGTATTCAGATCGTTTACTTCAGTAAAAGTACTAATACTACACTGTAAAAATACTCTATTACAAGTAAAAGGCTTGCATTGAAAATGTGACTTAAGTAAAAGTATGTAAGTATCATCAGGTAAATGTACTTAAGTATTGAAAGTAAAAGTCCTCCCATTTTAGAATCTGGAAACGATCCAAACAGTTGTGTCAATAGACTATGTGTTTAATGGTCTAATCATTTCAGCTGGACTTGTAGGCCTTTATATTGTTGGGTAGTTTCATTTATAATAAAACATGGTATTTTATAAACTACATCTGTTTGCAAAAATCTTAATGTGTAAAGTAACTAGTAACTAAAGCTGTCAGATGAATGTAGTGGAGTAAAAAGTACATTATTTCTCTCTGAAATGTAGCGGAGTAGAAGTAGAAAGTTGTCACGGATAGATGAGGCTTCAGATTCAGAGTTTGAAGTTTATTAAAGAAGAGAAAATCCAAAAAATATGAAGGGGATAGCAGGGCAAAAAACTTACAAACAAGAAGTCCCAAAAGCATGCAGGCCAGGAAGCGAGGAAGCCAGGAATGAGCAGGGCCCTATTTCAGGTAGAAGGTTAAACAAACTGAGTGTAACCCTGATCTCTGAGTTGATTTACCTGGAGATGGGAAACTGAGTTTTCGGTTTCAGAACAGCTGATAGGAGTTGGTTCAATCAACTCAGAGTAGGTTCACGCGCATGCACCACCACAATAAAAAGGCAGCATGAATGGAGCCATGATTCTACGATTCACCATGGTAACAACCACAAACAAACGGGTCGGCGGAAATACTCATGCGCACAAACGAGTTAAAAAAAAATTGCTGCTAGAGTAAATGCGTATATTCCAATATAGGGCATTTTTAGTCATAAGTAGCCTATAGCCTAACATTACTGGTGATATGGTATTGAACCTATAGGCCTAATCTATTTCATTTAGGTGCAATCCTGCGGGGGCGAAAAAGTCCTAGGTCTACTAATCCCATTCTGAGGCTGCGGCACCATCATTAACAGAACTATAATCCATAATCTTTTATTTCAAAGGGTTTACATCATTCACCTGCAATACTGTGGAACACGTTTCAGAGCGGGTCACACTCTGACGGCGCTTTGCTACAGTGGCTTTACTAATATGCTCCGCATCACCAATGTTGTAAAGACAAACGCCGATGGCAAAAGAAACGTATGGCGACACAAATAATCTGCTGGGATGTAAAAGCATAGATGGGTGACGGTAGTGATATAAGGACGGCTAAGGTTGTAGGCTACATAACTGATCGACTGGGAAGAAAAACGATAGGCTACCGCTCAAATAGGAAGTTATCTGGAAATTAAAATGTCTGGGCTTCAATATCATCTCCCGACGTATGTTTAACTCCCTGTGAAGTAAAGCAGCTTCTTCATCAATGGCATTGTAGACAAAAATAAAATGTTTTATAGTCTGCCTAACATTTTATTCATGCCGATAAACTGTGCTAAAATGCGCCTGATACAGACTGAATGAATGAGGAAATGAAAGGGCGCTGTGTCAGAGGGAGGAGACTGAGAGAAACTCCCAACCAGGTTAGGTTACCATAGTAACTGACTCTGAGGTGAAGCTACCTCTCTTTCTGAAACAGAAAACCTAGAGTTACCCTCATCTCAGGGTTAACAAACTCAGAGTTTTCACTAAACCTGCTTTCTGAAATAGCACCCAAGCACACACAGTACACCACTCGAAAAAACACAAAAAACTCAATACCTGACACCACAGAACAGCAAAACATGCAGCACACGGAACGAACCGTAATGATCCAACAAGACACAAAGGAAACACAGAGACTAAATACACAGGTTAATAAGGAAACAAGGGACAGGTGACACTAGGGCTGGTGAAGCACATCAGGCAATCACAAGGGTGGGAAAACCAAAAAACAGGAAGTAAAACTGACTAGGGAGAAAAGACAGACTTCAAAATAAAACAGGAAATGGGAAACCAACAGAAAACGTGAAACCAACTAAACAAAGAAACTTGACACAGGGACTAGACCAGACAAAAGTGGCATTAAAAGAAAATACTCAAGTAAAGTACAAGTACCTCAAATGTGTACTTAAGTACAGTACTGGAGTAAATGTACTTAGTACATTTCACTACTGGCAGCAAGTATAAACACATAAAAGACACATAAATACATACAAGGTATACATACATCATGATCAGGTTGGGTGGGGGGGACTAGAGTAAGCCTGAACAAAAACTGGAGCACAACCTTTAGTATTAGAACAAATAAATACAAGTACAAGGTGCATGGGTAGCAGCGTCAAGGAAGCCTACACGGGGTAGGAAAATTGCATATCAGCCTTACAAAAATGACACAATTATAATCAACAACAATATCCATTACATTACATCACGAACCCCTTTTGTCAAGGTCTCTGTTGTCCTCACACAGTCAACAGACTAAAATATATAACCAACCAAGAAATAACGAAAGAAAATAACTAAAGCAGCCACAAGTTCAAAGCTGACTCCTCCCCTGACCTATATTCAATGTATTGGAGTACTTGTACCTGTTCCTTCTGACAGGTGGGCATCTTGAACAGCATCACCGATCAGTTTTAACCGAATATTCTCTGTCTAGTTCAACTAAAAACACCGGATCTGCAGCACGTTACCGTGCAGTGTCGTTCACCGGTAGGCTACCGACAATGTGCTCTTCACCTGTTTAACTGACTTTACCAGATAGCCCACTACTGTCCTGCTAGAATTACAGACATGTACTGTGCTATGGAGTCCATCCTCCTGACTGTATAATGTACTTGCATGCTAGAGAATGTGTTCAGTTTTTCAGCAGACTACCTCAGGTCGTTTGATTGAATAAAGATCCTATATTGTGACATCTTGGTCTCCTTGAAGAATTCATTGATCAGTATAATCGGCAACCATTAAAGGGGCGCTATGCAGTTTTGGCAATTTCTTTTTTGCTCACAGGTTTCTCTATAGAGCTCCACCTACAGCTTCGGAATACATATTTGGCAATACTTCGGAATACTCGTTGGCGACTCTCCCCCCTCCCATCTTCTCCCTCTGGTCATGTGCATTTGTTTTCAAAGAAGCTGGCGAACGCACAGAGCCATGTCCACTGAGGTTTTTATCTCCCGGGTCTGTAACATTATTCTTTTTTCCTACAAGGCTGGACTACAATAGAGCTGTTTGGAGCAGTTTGTGAACAGTGTTTTCTGTTGGAGATGGTAAGTCCCTTTGGGATGGACTTTGGGCATTTTCACTTTGTAAACCTATAACATGCACAAAAAGATATATAACACTATAAAGGAAAGGGGAAAAGCCAAAAAGCATAATATGAGCACTTTAACTACAAATGTTGAGGTACCTATACTTTACCTGAGTCCTTTTTTTTTTAAGATTATTTTTTGGGCTTTTCCGCCTTTATTTGACAGGACAGCTAGGTGAGAGAGAGGGGGATGACCTGCAGGAAATCGTCTAAGTCCGATTCGAACCCTGGACCTCTGCGACGAGGCATAAACCTCCAAGTATATGTGCGCCTGCTCTACCCACTGAACCAACCCGGCCACTACTTGAGTCTTTTCTTTTCATGCCACTTTCTACTTCTACTCCGCTACATTTCAGAGAGAAATATTGTACTTTTTACTCCACTACATTCATCTGACAGCTTTAGTTATTAGTTACTTTACACATTAAGATTTAATGCACATGAAACACGTTTTATAATTAATTAAACTACCCGGGAACCATCACCTTATCGTGGTGGAGAGGTTTGTGTGTCCCTATGAACCTGAGGGCTGTGTCGTCTGGAGCTTTGTGCTCCTGGTAGGGTCTCCCAAGGCAAAAGATGGAGTGACCCTGCCCGGAGGAAGCCCGGGGCCCCCGTCTGGAGCCAGGCCCAGATGGAGGGCTCATCAGCGAGCGTCTGATGGCCAGGTTTGCCACGGAGCCCGGCCGGGCACAGCCCGAAAAAGCTACGTGGCATCCATCTCTCCATCCCATGGGCCCACCACCTGTGGGAGGAACCGCTGGGGTCGGGTGTGCTGCCACACGGGTGGCAGTGAAGGTCAGGGGCCTCAACGGACCAGACCCGGGCAGCAGACGCTGGCTCTGGGGACGTGGAATGTCACCTCTCTGTGGGGGAAGGAGCCGGAACTTGTGCGGGAGGTGGAGCGCTACCGGTTAAATCTGGCAGGGCTTACCTCTACGCACAGTCTCGGTTCTGGAACCATACTCCTGGATAGGAGTTGGACTCTTTTCTTCTCCGGAGTTGCCCAGGGTTTGAGGCGCTGGGCGGGAGTGGGGATACTCACAAGCCCCCGGCTGAGCGCCGCTACGTTGGAGTTTACCCCGGTGGACGAGAGGGTCGCCTTCCTACGCCTGCGGGTTGTGGGGGGGAAACTGACTGTTGTTTGTGCATATGCACCAAACAAGAGTTCGGAGTATTCGGCCTTCTTGGAGACCTTGAGTGGAGTCCTGCATGGGGCTCCAGTGGGGGACTCCATAGTTCTGCTGGGGGACTTCAACGCGCACGTGGGCAATGATGGAGACACATGGAGAGGCGTGATTGGGAGGAACGGCCTCCCTGATCTAAACCAGAGTGGTTGTTTGCTGTTGGACTTCTGTGTTAGTCATGGATTGTCTATAAAGAACACCATGTTTGAACATAGGGATGCTCATAAGTGTACTTGGTACCAGAGCACCCTAGGCCAAAGGTCAATGATCGATTTTATAATCGTTTCATCTGATCTGAGGCCGTATGTTTTGGACACTCGGGTGAAGAGAGGGGCGGAGCTGTCAACCGATCACCATCTGGTGGTGAGTTGGGTCAGGGGGGGGGGTGGGGGGAAGACTCTGGACAGACCTGGTAAGCCCAAACGGGTAGTGCGGGTAAATTGGGAACGTCTGGAGGAGGCCCCTGTCCGACAGACTTTTCAACTCACACCTCCGGCGGAGCTTTTCGTGCATCCCTGTGGAGGCTGGGGGGCATTGAACCCGAGTGGACAATGTTCAACATTGTTTCCATTGCTGAAGCTGCGGCGAGGAGCTGTGGTCTTAGGGTCTTAGGTGCCTCAAGGGGCGGTAACCCACGAACACCGTGGTGGACACCGGTGGTCAGGGAAGCCGTCCGACTGAAGAAGGAGTCTTTCCGGGATATGTTATCCCAGAGGACTCCGGAGGCAGTTGCAAGGTACCGAAGGGCCCGAAGGGCTGCAGCCTCTGCCGTGAAAGAGGCAAAGCAGCGGGTGTGGGAGAAGTTCGGAGAAGACATGGAGAAGGACTTTCGGTCGGCACCAAGGTGCTTCTGGAAAACCGTTCGCCACCTCAGGAGGGGGAAGCGGGGAACCATCCAAGCTGTGTACAGTAAGGATGGGACGCTGTTGACCTCAACTGAGGAGGTAATAGGGCGGTGGAAGGAGCACTTTGAGGAACTCCTAAATCCGACTAATACGCCCTCTATGGTAGAGGCAGAGCTGGAGGATGATGGGGGGGGGGATTGTCGTCAATTTCCCTGGTGGAAGTTGCTGAGGTAGTTAAACAACTCCACAGTGGCAAAGCCCCAGGGATTGATGAGATCCGTCCAGAAATGCTTAAAGCTCTGGGTGTGGAGGGGTTGTCTTGGTTGACACGCCTCTTCAACATTGCGTGGAAGTCTGGGACGGTGCCTAAGGAGTGGCAGACCGGGGTGGTGGTTCCCCTTTTTCAAAAAAGGGGGGACCAGAGGGTGTGTGCCAATTACAGGGGTATCACACTTCTCAGCCTCCCCGGTAAAGTCTACTCCAAGGTGCTGGAAAGGAGGGTTCGGTCGATAGTCGAACCTCAGGTTGAAGAGGAACAATGCGGATTCCGTCCTGGTCGTGGAACAACGGACCAGATCTTTACTCTCGCAAGGATCCTGGAGGGAGCCTGGGAGTATGCCCAACCGGTCTACATGTGTTTTGTGGATCTGGAGAAGGCGTATGACCGGGTCCCCCGGGAGATACTGTGGGAGGTGCTGCGGGAGTATGGGGTGAGGGGGGGGGGTCCCTTCTCAGGGCCATCCAATCTCTGTACGACCAAAGCGAGAGCTGTGTCCGGGTTCTCGGCAGTAAGTCGGACTCGTTTCAGGTGAGAGTTGGCCTCCGCCAGGGCTGCGCTTTGTCACCAATCCTGTTTGTAGTATTTATGGACAGGATATCGAGGCGTAGTCGGGGTGGAGAGGGGTTGCAGTTCGGTGGGCTGGGGATCTCATCGCTGCTTTTTGCAGATGATGTGGTCCTGATGGCATCATCGGCCTGTGACCTTCAGCACTCACTGGATCGGTTCGCAGCCGAGTGTGAAGCGGCTGGGATGAGGTTCAGCACCTCTAAATCGGAGGCCATGGTTCTCAGCAGGAAACCGATGGAGTGCCTTCTCCAGGTAGGGAATGAGTCCTTACCCCAAGTAAAGGAGTTCAAGTACCTTGGGGTATTGTTCGCGAGTGAGGGGACAATGGAGCGGGAGATTGGTCGGCAAATCAGCACAGCGGATGCGGTATTACATTCAATTTATCACACCGTTGTGACGAAAAGAGAGCTGAGCCAGAAGGCAAAGTTCTCAATCTACCGGTCAGTTTTCGTCTCACCTATGGTCATGAAGGCTGGGTCATGACCGAAAGAACAAGATCCAGGGTACAAGCGGCCGAAATGGGTTTCCTCAGGAGGGTGGCTGGCGTCTCCCTTAGAGATAGGGTGAGAAGCTCAGTCATCCCTGAGGAGCTCGGAGTAGAGCCGCTGCTCCTTCACGTCAAAAGGAGCCAGTTGAGGTGGTTCGGGCATCTGGTAAGGATGCCCCCTGGGCGCCTCCCTAGGGAGGTGTTCCAGGCACGTCCAGCTGGGAGGAGGCCTCGGGGAAGACCCAGGACTAGGTGGAGGGATTATATCACCAACCTGGCCTGGGAACGCCTCGGGATCCCCCAGTCGGAGCTGGTTAATGTGGTTCGGGAAAGGGAAGTTTGGGGTCCCCTGCTGGAGCTGCTACCCCCATTACCTGATACCGGATAAGCGGACGAAGATGGATGGATGGATGGATGGATAAACTACCCAACAATATATAGATATATACAAGTCGAGCTGAAATGATAGATGATTAAATACTTAGCTGATTGACAGATCTGTCAAGATCTCAGTTTCTAAAATGGGAGGATTTTTCAGCATTGACTACTTATAATACTTTAAGTACATTTTCCTGATGATACTTACATACTTTTACTTAAGTAACATTGTCCATGCAGGACTTTTACTCGTAACAGTGTATTTTTACAGTGTGGTATTAGTACTTTTACTGAAGTAAAGGACCTGAGTACTTCTTCCACCAATAGGTCATGACTATGGGAGCTATTGTCCTGGTAGTGAAGTTGTCAGAGGTGAACCAAAAGTTGCTGTTAGCCCCTGGAAACAGGTGTGTTACAGAGTCCAGAAGTATCTCCCTGTCTTTCTCCCCAACGCCTCTCACTCTGTGTACGCTCCGGCATTTATCAAATCAATTACTGCTGATGGGAGTTCCTCCTAACAGGTAGTGAGGTGTCTCGGCACTAATTCATCCTGTCGCTTTGATGGATTGGCTTTGCTCTCTGAGCGTCGGGCCTGCAGCTAAGGGGGGGGGGGGGGGGGGGCAGACCATCTATCAGTCCTCACAAGCCGTTACTTAAAACATTAGCTGCTCAGGAGGACGCAGACATGCAGCTCTGCCATATTGATGGACAAGAGATTTCTGTGACCGCGGCTGTGGGTTTTGGGGGCGGACAGAGACGGACAATCAGAGAGAGAAACCCTCGGATCAGCCAGTGCGGGAGAAGTTTCTCTGATTAGCTGTGATGCAGTGGGAATATATGTATGAACCATGAAAGGGCCTTCAGGTCTCACACTGTTCCCAACTGCAAAGTGAAAACGTTTGAGTTTCTAATCTTGCTGCTGTTAGAACAACCTCCCAGAGGATCTCAGTCTTACATCTTTAAAGCATCAGTTTAAAACTCTACTTTTTAACCTAGTTTTTGACTTGAGTGCTTTTGGCATTATTATATATTGTCTTATTTTATTACAGTTATTTAGTTTTTTTTCCTCTCTCACTCAAAGTTCTTCTATCCTGGCATATGCCTTCATTTATAAATTGTTTAAATTATTTTTGCAAATACTATATGGTTGAAATAGCAATACTATGATATCCATCAACAATATGTTATTACATTGGTTATATTACTTAATGTGTCTTTTGTGCATCTGCACATCCAGTAGTGTTTCCTGAACACTTTCTTTCAGAAACATAACTATATTACCTGTAACTGTACACATTACCTTAATATTACATACTTGACATACTATATTTATAAAGTCACATACCTACCTGTGTATGGCATATTTATTTATATACTTACATACATACTATATAGAACTGTATATTTCATACCTTGCATTAGAGCTGGGCGATATGGAAAAAATCTAATATAATATTGTTGACCAAATACCTCAATATCGATATTGCGGCGATATTGTAGGGTTGACAATTGGTGCATACAAAGAAATATTTACACAATGAGATTTTTGATAAATAATCATCATTGATGTGTATATAATAACTGAGTGGGTAAAGGCAAATAATAGAAAAGCTAGAACAGTCTGGTAAGTTAAAAAAATTACATCACTTTACTGTAATCCAGCCATTAAAACCAGGGACAGATAACACTTGTCATATCACAATATTACAATATCTAAAATCTAAGACGATATCCAGTCTCATATCACGATATCGATATAATGTTGAGATATTGCCCATCCCTACCTGGCATATATTTCAACGCAAAGCTTATGCACAACAATTCGTATGAAATCCTACAAAATTACAGCGCCCACTGTCATGATTGTGAGTTTCTGTTATGATCTGTTTCCTGTTTTATTTTGAAATCTGTTGTCTCCCTTGTCTTTAGTTTTCCCGCCCTTGTGATTGTCTTATGTGTTTCACCTGTTTGCCCAGCCTGTCACCTGTCCCTTGTTAGTCCTCGTTACCTGGTTTATTTAGTCTCCGTTCTGTCTTTGTCTTTTGTCAATTCATTGTATTCTGTTGCTGTGTTTCCTGTTGGTGTGGTTGTGCATGGAGTCTACCGTTTGTCTCTGAGTTCCAGTTTTGAGATCCTATTCTGTTGTACTGGAATTAGTTTTTGCCTGTTACCTTCTGGACATCATTTTTGTTGATGAAATAAATCCTCAAGCAACAAACTCCCTCCTGCTCTCTGCATTTGGGTCCTCCATTCCCTGCAACTTGTGACACCCACAGGCCAGCCGATTATGTGATGACCGGTCACATGACAGATAATGTTTAACGGTCTTTACGCTAGAGCCCGACCAATAAAGGATTTGTAAGGCCCATATCAATACAACTATTTGGTGATTTAAAAATCCGATATTCTGATAGATCGGCCAATATATATATATATATATATTTAAAAAAATATATATATCCAGAAACACGTAACAAAACATAAACCGAACATTAGTTATTTGTAGTTATTTATGAGTACTCACTAAAAATGCAGTTTAAAAATAAACTTGTTTGTTTTATTGTCACAACAGAACAGAGGAACATTAAAATATATTAAAGTTCTGATACATAAAATGTATAAAAATACAAACTTAAGATATGAAACTTAAAGTCCTTTAAACAAAAACACAATAACAAAAAAAATAATCAGTGTGTTGTCAACAGGGACGTTGTAGAGCGCCCTCTGGTGGACAAACTATGCAACGCTAACACTCATAACATGGTTGAAGGGTGTTTTGTCCGTTTTTATTTTTTAAATATTCATTTATCGGCCATTATAAATGCTGATACAGATAGTTTGGAAAATGCCTAATATCGGCCGATGATATCAGCCCGCCAATATATCGGTCGGGCTCTACTTTACAGTCAAGTTTAACCGAGAAAAAGTGACTGTCCGGTCCTAAGTTTAGGCATCAAAATGACTAGTTAACATTAGAAAAAAGATTGTGGTTTGGGTTAAAACACTGGCCCCCTTAAAGGTGCTCTAAGCGATGTTGGGTGACGGTACTTCTTGTTGACGTTCAAAGTATTTTCAAACAAAACGAGGCTAGCTCGCCCCTCCCTCATCCCATCCCCTCCCCCTCCCTTCCTTGCTTCTGTGCACTAACCCCCCAGCCCCCACCCCCAAATCCTTCTTGTCGGTAATGGGCTGGAACACTGGTGTTTTTTTGTTATGTTTGGTGGTGCAGTTTTTGTTGCCGTTTGTGGAACCTGGGCTGTCTACAGAGACCGTTTTTATTTTCTTTACAGTGTGTTCAGGGGACAGGCAGCTAGCAGATAGTGAGGAGATGTTTGCTGTATGTGACAAAAAATGTTGTAGCCTAAAAAAACGCGTGACATCGCTTAGAGCACCTTTAAGTAGTACTCCTGGGAGATGAACACCTGTTATTGGGTGCAAGTCTTGTGTTTTCCGGGACACAAACTCCTCTCCCCTGCTTGAAAGCCCTGTGTTTTAGGACCCACCCATCCACCCCAACCTCCTCCCTATGTGGATCATTGCGCCCTTATACAGCAGCAGTCATTATGGTGCATACGGTAATAAATACATACGAACGGTTCATGAGAACAGCCTGTATATTTATATGGCTTATATTCTAACATACATACTTGTATGGTATGTCCCTATAAACATGCACCATACATATGCATGCATAGATGAAGATGTCTGTCCATCAAATAAAGTGTAAATTATTATTTTACTGTCATCAATTACGCAATCTCAAATTTTGCTCTCACTGCTTTCAAACATGAAGATGTCTCTGACTGTTTCTTTTTATTTATTTAATTTTTATTTTATTTTACATAAACAGTGTAAAGATATTTCAAACACATCTCATTATTCATATCCCAGATCCTTCACACTAGGACACAGACAAAAAAAATTCCATAATCATAAACTAAAACTAAATAACACAAAACTACGAAACACACAAATCAAACAACATAAGAAATGCACTCAGATAACACTTTTATCGTAATCCCTAACATTAATGTAAAAAATGTATAAAATCAAAATCTCTATGAGACTGCCATATCTTCAAAAAGTCTGAGGTTCTGTCTTTACTAATATAATAATTTCTGTCCAAAACAAAGTAGTTGAGAGTTCATTCCACCAATGGAGTATTGCTGGGGGTTTGGACGCCTTCCATTTTAAGGCTATACATTTCCTAGCTGCCATCAAAGCAAGATCTATGTACATACTTTCATATATATTCCACTTGTCAGACATATTGGTTCCCAAAAGACATTAACGAGGTGAACGGGGAACAGATACATTTAAACACTGAGATATCAACTTGGTAACAAATTTCCAAAATAACGAAAGTTGTTCACATGACCAAAGCATATGAAAAAAAGTACCTTTTGTATTTCTTACAACGCCAACAAAGGAATGATATTTCACTGTTCATTTTATTTAATTTCTCTGGGGTATAAATAATGCTAATTTATGCCTTAAATTATAAGAACATTTATGTACTTTCCTTCAAATAAAAGACCGATCTTCTTGCTGTATTTCAATTTGAAGGTCTTGTTCCCACTTTTGTCTTAAATAGTCTGCATTTACCCTTTAGCTTGTAGAAAGAACACTATAAATCTTTGAGATAAGTTTATCCTTATTTTTCTCCATATTGTTCATTATAAAATCAATTTTTGATGGTTCAGGTTCTTGCAAAGAACCATGCTCCAAGTTGACTACATGCCTTATTTGAAAATATCTAAACAAATGGGAAGAAGGAACTCCATTTTTCTGCTGAAGTTCAATAAATGAAAGAAAAATCCCCCATTCAAACAAATGTGAAATTTCTCCTATACCTTTATCATACCAAAGTTTAAAAGTATCATCCCCACAACAAGAAATACCTGGATTTATCCAAATTGGGGAAAACAGGGAGACAGTATTTTTATATCCTAACAATTTATGAGACCATTTCCAAATATGGAGGCTATTCAGTATAACAGGATTTCTAATGATTTTAACTACTTCTTTAAGATCCATATATGGTAAACATTCCAAGTTATATGGACCAATGTGCAAGGATTCTATTCTTTTCCACGAACATGTTGTATCTAAAAACCATGATTTTATCTGTTTGAGCTGAGATGACAAAAAATAATAATAAAAATTGGGAAGCTTCAGGCCACCAGAGTCATATGGTAAGTGCAAAACACACGGACACGTGGGGATTTGTTATTCCAAATAAAGGAAGAGATAAGACTTTGTAGTCTTTTAAAGAAATGTTGTGGTGGGGTAATCGGGAGATTTTGAAATAAACATAAAAATTTAGGCAACTGTGTCTCTGACTGTTTCAATACAAAAATGGCAGTCAATCTGCTGTCGCAAAAACCTATACACTTGTTTCCCCACATAAGAAGGTAGAGAGAAAAGACAAAAATCAACCACAGGAGAAAAAAAAAAGATGTTTGGGTGTGCATGAAACCAGTGTCGAAGTTTACAAAGTATAACAAGAGTTTGCACATCCAAATCAATCAGAATGCTCCTTTAATTTCTATGTCAAGCACAGGGAAGTAAAATGGACACATGTTGTGCCTTTGCCTTCTTCAGTTCTTACATAGGACCTGGATGTGCAAATGATTAGAAATAAAGAAATATAGAACAAGACTTTTCTCAGCACTGTTACAAGTTAATGAATGGCAGACAAAATGTTAGACTGCAAAACAAGCATTTGGTCACATAACTGAGACGTAAGAGCGACAGAGATGCTGCGGCTGCAATTCTTCTTCTCATAAGTAGAAACTAATTGAACCTGATCTCTGAACAGTAAAGCAGGATTGTCATGAGTTACTGCTCCTAGACGGTAATACGTAGTAAAATTACTTTTTGAGTAATGAGTCCAGCATTAAATAGAGCAGGATGCAGTATTGCCGTTGCAGAATGTCTCCTGTATGTAGTTGCACATTCCCCAATAAAACCCCAGTTTATATCTTCGACTCAGCTGAAATTTAAAAAACTATTTGGCTCTAAGTTTCAAGTTAATGGCTCAGGCAGTAAAGCCATTCCATAAAAAAATGCATTGCAGTTAATTGGATGTGTTTGCTCTTGCAGATTTCTAACAGTCAGCATAAATGCAAAGTTTAGGCTGCAGCAGAGTAGGAGGAGAGGATGGGACAGGAAATACTGTACTGATAGTGTGTCCCCGCTCCAGAGCACCTACACACCGAGCAATGATTGACACACCCAAAGCGTCTTTACCAACTTGCTGGCATGTCAGAGGAAAGCAGTAACTTGTTCCAAATGTTTAACACTTGAGCATCTTTCCATACAGGCCCTGTTGTGCTCGCCCGCCTGCTGTTTCTCACCGACATAAAAAGCCCTTGTCAATCATCAATCATGTACTATTATTAGTAAGACATTAGCACGAGCTCCTTTACTAATGTATTCCTCGCCCTGAAGGAATGTTTATGTATTTCACCGACTATTTCACACAAGAAAATATTTTTAATCATTAGCCTGAGGATTGTGTCTAATGAATCATGCATTGAAATACAGCCGCTGCTCATTTATTGCACTGTAAGAATTGCACGTTTTCCCCCCTCTCGCTGTTTATTTAGCTTGTAACGACCGACAACGAAGCAGGACACGCACGCACGCACGCACACACACACACACACTCCAGCTGAGCTCCATCAATGGCCCCGAATGGAATTGGCTCTCTAATCCACCCCTTTTTACAAAGTTGGACTCAATCCTCAATGGCTATGAGCAGCTCTCAGTCAACAGGAGAAATACCCTGTACAGCTAATACTAGAGCTGCTCAAATGACTGTGAAATACTTTGTCAAATCCAGCAGTTTAACTCTGCAGCGTCACATCAGACAGTTTTGTGCCACATTTAAATATAGGAGTAATTCCGTGCGTGTGTGTGTGTGTGTGTGTGTGCGTGTTGTCAAGGAGATGTGGATCAGGCAGACGAAATGCGCCACGGCTTAGTTCAACCCAGGGAAATGACTGATGTTGCCAAAAAAAGACAGCTGTTTTTGTATGGATTAGTAATGTGTCTCACTTGAAATCATTGACTTATTGGTTGAGGATACAGCTTTTTATTGCAGAAACAAGCATGTAATGTGCATACTATGTGGGGTTTCTTTTTCTATTAAAGAGTCGGTTCATTTCAAAGAAGATTATTCTGCCGAAACATGGAACATACTGTAAATCAAGTTGTGAAACAAAATCTCAAATAGTGGCAGGAACCTTAAATTTTTAAATTGAATTTCTGCAAATGCTGAGAGAACCAGGCTTCTTATCATTTTTAAAGCTTTAGTGCATGCATAACTTTTGTATATTAATGAACCTCTGTTACATTCAAGCCATTGCCAAATGAGTTGCTACAAAGCTAATTAAGACTATCAGCTCCACACAACTCTCTCTGGATTTCTCAGTACGACTATGTTCAGAAGATTGTGTCCTCCAGTGACTTTCCCTCGCAGAAACTGGAGTGAAGATAATGAGCTCTTCTGAAGAGTCTGTTATGTTTTTTAATCCTCCGTGTCCTCCTTGGCTACTAGCAACTTTGTGGAGGAGGGGGTGGCACGTACGCGATCACAGAAGGTTTGTATCTTGTGGACGCAACAGTGTTGTTGTCATTACTTAGAATTCATCATGGGGGAGACAGAAACTACGCACTATAGCTTTAAGTCCCTGTTTTCTGATCTGCTCCTGTTTTAATTTGCTATTAATGCAAAATTAACACCTCCATGTTTACCTTTTTGTCTTGACTAATCAGTTCAAAGACAAAGACATATTTATGAGATTTTTGATAAATAATCATCATTAATGTGTATATAATAACTAAGTGGGTAAAGGCAAATAATAGAAAAGCTAGAACAGTCTGGTAAGTTAAAAAAATTACATCACTTTACTATTGATTTATTGCCCAGTGCTACTTAGCAGTGATGGAGAAAACGTCAAAGTAGAATTAGATTTTTTGGGGGAACGTTTGTTTTGCACGAGTGAATTACAATTATAGAATAATCATTACACTGATTTACCATGTAAGCTATCATTGTGCAGGTAATTTATTTATATATTAGATTTATATATAAGGACCAGCCTTTGTTTATACCGAACTGACCCAAACTGTGAGAAGCAGCCTTGAGGTTAGCTTCACCATTATGTACTGTACATCAACATCTTTTTAATTACTGAAATGATGGGAGTTTTTTTTTAATCAATACCTGTCTAATGGTTCCAAATTATAGACGAGCATGTGATCCCTCAACTGACATTGAAGAGTAACTGTTTGTGCTGCCCTCTGGGGGTTCAGCCTCTCACCTTGCTGCAGGGTGTGTCAGTGCACCGTGACATCACTGTTGGCTGTGGTTTCAGCTGCAATGTTTATTGCGTATTTCTGAGCACAGCCAACGACACCTATTAGTGATGCTGGTTTGTCCTGGTCATCCACTTCAAGTTCCTTGACACATTTATAGTCTCGCACTCCCAGACTCCAGTTGGCTACACTACAGATACATTCCTGGATAGGAGAAAAAAAAACGCTCTGGGTTGTTTGCATTTCTTTAAACCAATCACAATCATCTTGGGCGGCGCTAAGCACTGGACACAGCCACGGTGGCTCTTGCTAAATAATCTCGGGAACTTGTTTTGGTGGAACATTTAATACAATATTAAGTGAGTTAACTGTTCACACAATACAGTATTGGAATTGAACCTGCGGCCGGTTCAGATTCCAGAGGTCCAGAGAAAATGAAAATAGGATATACTATTGTATAGTTTTTATTTAAAAAAATCTTTAAAGCTAGAAAATCAAAGTGGCAGTCAAGATACAATTAAAAGACAAGCCTTTATTCTAAATATTGTTTTGTTAACAAATTATACAAAAATACCCAAACCCTCAATGTGTTAGACCGTCTCTTAATACCTTGTGTTCAGCGCCAAGCCCACTGGTTCCTACTGAAGACTTACATCTTTAAAAACGGCTAGTTATTTCATTCTTTAAAATGGCTCAGTAATTTACTATAACAGCTGGTCACTGTAGTTTTTAACAAATGCTACTCAAACAGGAAGAAATAGTGCATGTATTGGGGATTATTTTCAGTGGCGGATTAATTCACATTTGGTGCTCTAGTGAGTATTTGTGGCAGCAAGACGGTGTAAGTAAACTACAGTTTGTGTAGTCATGGTAATGAAGGAAAGTGTCACCCAGTGCAACGGTGTGGCTCATTGGCGTGTTTTTACAAGTTTTTGGACAACAATGGTGCTCTATGGCACAGAGGAATAAGATATATCAGGCTTTAGTGTTGTGTGCACATGCAGTGACCCCCTTTCACCCTCTGTCTCTCACCCACACACACACACACACACACACACACACACACACACACACACACACACACACACCACCACCATGCATATACACAGTCCAACCCTCTTTTTCTCTGGCCTGTGCAATTAAACATTGCATTTCACATCAGTCGGAGGATGTCAGCCAGCTGCCGTCCACTGTGATTAATGTTACACAGCGTCAAGCTGAAAGGCACACTGCGAGGACAATGAGCATTTTAAATGGACATTATTCCTACAAAAGCCCCATCGTGCTGCAGGACAATAGGCAAGGTCTTGACACAGTCAAAGTCAACCTGTGCACCTTTTGTTCAAATATCAGTGTCTGTTTTTGGAGCGAGGGCTCTACAAATGGGGAGTTTAGAAACATGGACAATGTTGCAAATTGGTTTTATTCTGATCCTCGTTATGCATGCAAGTTTGAGCAATGGTGACCTACAACATGAAGGGGACTTGGATTTCTTTTCAAATATATAAGGTTACAGAGGAGATGACACACTTCTGCACCCATGCCAAGGCAGCAGCAGGGATGTAGCACAAAATAATGCCATCTACACAGACTTTCCTTTATTTGTTGCTCTGCTGGCAGTAGAGCATAAGGATGGTTAGTTGATACAGCACTGTGTTGTCCATCCATCTGTCCAACTTTGGTTCAAAGCAAGATATCTCAACAAAGTTCTGTTCACTGTAGATATTTATGGTTCCCAAAGAATGGGAAAATTTTTGGGACCCCATGACCGTTCTTTTCCTTTTCACCAATATCAGGTCAGAATTTATCTTTGACCAACAATTTGGTCCATGACAGAGTATCTGAAAAAGCAATATCTGCATTCATACAGTAGCAATTTAAGTGGATATCCATGACCCACAGAGAATGAATCGTAGTTTTGAATTTGGTGGACCTTGAGCCTTCCTCAGGGCATAATATCAACTTCTACAATCTAAATCTAATGGGTAGATTACCATGGAATTTGCTGAGCACATTCACATTTCCTACAGGATAACCCCTTTTAGATTTTGGACACTCTGTGACCTTTCGTCAGTCTCCACCATCAGGAGAGTTAACTTAGCACGCAGGATATCTTGTAAGCTAATTGGAAGGTTGCCATGGAATTTGCTCTGCACGTTCATGCACCCAAGATGAAAAAAATCTTGTATTACAATGACAAACTTACCTTTATAATGCCCACTATGATTCATCCAATACTTTTGTGGGGTGTAATAAGCACTGACGCTTCGAGAGGGCACTACAAAGGATTTACCCTGCTTTTACACTAACTGGAAAAGTGTTACATTGCGCATGGCAATGCCCTTATGGGGGTTTGTTTTTCCACTACATTTTGTGACCCAAGCTCGATTAATTTAAACTTTGAGAACCAAATATGCTGACTTACTCAACATGTCCAGTGGCATATAGGCAGAAGTTGATTTAGTTACATCTCTAAATTTCCAGAGTTAAATAACTATACTCTTTGATTGCACCAGTTCTCGAGAAAACTTCAGATAGAATGGGGATACTCAAAACAACAAACACTGTCGAACAACATATTTTCTGACCATGTGTGTACCTGTACCAAATGGCCACACCTGAATATGGGGTGAAAATCCTGCTGTTCTCTGGACATTCTACTGCGTCTCTGCAAGAATTCTTTCTTTACCTGTTTTTGTAGTCTCAAAATAATAAATTATACAAATGGGGATAATGGCACACACATTCAGACTGATTCTCAAAAGCATTTTTGGTGTTACACTATGGACTAGAGAGAAAAGATAGAAACCCTGCCTATTTTCACACCTACGCAGACCTTGTCAATCGCAGGTAAAGTGGCCGTGGTTGTCAGATTACAGTGTTTTAAGAAAGTTGCATTTATTGTTGGATGCAGCTCTCCCTGCTTTTGCGGTCTAAGGGGGTTTGAGACGATGCTACACGATCCAACAAGCACTTTATTTGAAGCATACTGAGGTATGAAAAACAAGTTGGTCTTATTAAGTTACATTCATACCATGTAAGAAGTATCTGTTCCTTAGGTGAGAGGTTGTTACAGGGATATAAACATAAATGACTGCTTTTTACTTGTGGTCGTATTGGTGATTTGAACCAATAATCATAAGACATTTGCCCTCCTATTCGTTTAACACCTCACTGGACAGCTGAGTGTGCATTTGGTTTCCCATTTCTCCCTTACATATATGGTTTGCCTCATTTGTAGGTCATTTTGGTGCTCTGTCTTTGACATCTTGTCACAGTGATGTTACCAGCACATACTCCACTGCCCCCAGACATACCTGCCGGCAGCCCAAAACCCATCTGAAATGGATGGGTGACTTTTTAACAGGTTTGCTACATGCCATACCTCGACAGAGTGCTTTGATACAATGACATTGCGTGGCCACTGAGTCGGTACAGAGCCGCTGAAGTGAGCACAGATCTGATATGGAAATAAAGGGCCAATTAGTCCCTCAGGTAATGGATAACAGCTCATGTTCCTCCGCTGCTCTGCTTTGATGACACGGAGAGAGAAAGACAGAAATGGCTTGAAATCCGCAGCATGCCGTTCACTTAGCAGCCTCCACCCTCTGGCTTCAGAGGCGACACGGGCCTTTGATTTTCCCATTAGCAGCCGGAATAGAGGAACCACTGCCTAAACCTACCTGGCTTATGATATTCAGAAATGAGCAGTGTAGATAGCTTTAACCTAACCCGCATCCCCTCCCCCACCTCCCCTCACACTGGGGCTTCAGTCAGCCTGATAAGGGCTAATCTCAGGCTAGCTGCTGTTCATTTACAGCTGAACTTACTCAGAATCCACATTAATGTTGTGTGGTGGGCTTCATATCCCCTCCTCCTGGCCTCTCAGACACTTCTGCCACTCTGAGATGCAGGTGAGCACTTGGTTGGAGTCATTGGAATGAAAATTAACTACCCACAGTAGTGTGATTAAGTGCAGCTAGGCAACATGCTTTGAATAGGAAGCAGCTGGTGTGAATTTAATTGGAATAGAATGATAAGGCTGGCTAAAAGCATTCTACTGGCCGTCACTTTGATTCTATTAATAATAAAAGGCTGTGGGAATACTTTCAATTTATGACTTATGAGAAGTGATTTGAAAGTGTTTATCTCCAGAGTTTTCATTATTATTAAATCATTTTGCCTCATTTCTTGTATTTATACCAGTCTTCTTGCAATCATTTCTACATTGCACATGATGACAGCAGTGAACAACATTCTACTTCATCTTTATTAGAATATTTATGTTCTCCTAAATATTCATGATGTTCTCACATTAAACATTATTGTTAACACATTACATTTCTATTTATTGTGAAACAAAGACAGAGAGTCTACAGCCATAGTAGTGGCTCTGTTAGGCTGAACTGAGGCGCCACAATGACAATGCTAACATGCCATGATAGTTTCAAGGTATACTCTTAACATGTTAACCACATTGGTTTAGCATGCTAACATTTGCCAATAAGCACTAAACAAATAGTGCTGCTGAGGCTGATGGGAATGTCATTAGTTGTGTTGGCAAAGTATGCAACAAATGTTGACCTGATGATGGCACTAGATGTAGAGTTTGGGGAATTCCTGTTCCAAATGTCATGGCAATCCATCTGTTACACTCCACAAATGGTGGCACCTGAGAAAAGTCAGAAGGTCACCAAAGTCAGTAGGAATCATCCTCTGAAAACCATGAATGACAGAATTTCATTGGACTCCATCCAACAGTAACTGTAGAAATATTCCCGTCTGTGTAACAATCAGTCCACCAGACCAACCAACCCAGCCCTTAAAACGCGAAAGTCTTCACTGAGTTTCTGAGGGAGTGAGGAAATACCACCATTGGCCACAGTGAGTGTTGACATGAGTGTAGTTGTTTCCCCATTGGCCGGTGCTTTTTGGAAATAAATTGGCGCTGGCAGTCCTATACTAAGTCATCAGGGGTGTTTCCAGCCTTATATTGACTGCCGTTCATTCCGAATCTATCGCAATCTAGGGACGGAATATTCTGCTGGTCTTGGATTAATCATCTCTTAGGGATGTCAGAAGTGTGAATTGGTTAAAAGGGGTTGTACTCAAAGTACTTCAAAAAACAGCAGCCTGGGACTGTGAAATAGCCTACCTTTTCCTATAATTTCCCAGGCACATGCACTAACACACATGCATGGTCAAAAAAAAGAGTTTGGATTACAAAACATACAAAGGATGTGTGACTACTTTCTCTGCTCAGGACGCCATATATTAGCTATATATTTACATAGCAATCAGTTGTTTGCTGCCATATTAATGTCCTGAATGTCGAGTATAGCCCGTTTAAGGTTACATGCTATATACTAGCGCGTCCCAGTTAGATAGTAAATACCGTAAACATATTCTTTGTAAATCTTTACAATCATTTAATGAAAGAACCAAGCAGGCCTTAATGCACAATCCAAATTTTCGTCAAGATCAAGGGGGTAAGCTTCTCCTCACAACGCGTAGCTCCTATGTCACCATTTTGATGCTAACAAGCACTCACCCCACGTTAGCATTACATTGACTGCCATTCATTTTGACGTCACTTTGACAGCGAATAACTTTACATTTGAAGCGTTTAAAGACTCTATTTGTCCGTTGTTTATTTCTAAAGAAACACGACAATGTATAAAAGGCTCCATTACCTTGTAGCTCACGTTATGGCTCCGTAGCAGACGTTTTTATAACAATAGGCTAACGGTTGGGTCATAACTACGAGACTTACTGTCTCATAGTAGAGGAATTACCGTATAGTACAGGAGAAGCTCTCAGGCAGTTTGGACTTCCATTAGCTGTTTAAGTGTAATTACTAATGTTAACTATCATTTTAGTGATCAATAATGAGCCTGTGTCCATGTTATCTCCTTACATATACCTACGCTCTCCGTCTCTGCTAGATTGGGAATGATTGAGATTTCTCTTGGCACAGCTACCAGAAGACTTCCAACTTTCAGACAGGTTGCTCACGTCACATTTACGTTGTCTCTCTCAGTTGGAGGCTGCTCAGTAACGCTCAGCGCTCACCGGAAAAGTGCTTTTAATATCCTTCACTGGTCTCCGTCCAGAGAAACGGGATCTGTTGGTCCATTATATACTGTCTATGGTCAAGACTTGCCATTTTCAGTTTAGCTTGCTAGCTTAGAGGTTGGTGTTTCCCATAGCGAAAGGATTTTGAGAACGGCAACACACAGATAGCAGAAGGGTCGGGGCAATGCCTGACATTGTGCTGGATGTCAGGCTTTATCCCAGAAATGTACTTCCTTTGCACCAGACTAATGTAAGTAGGGGCCTACAATAAAACCTTTGTGAGTAAAAAATCAATACCATATTAATACACCATAACAAGCATAGACATGAAAACATGTAAAAAAAAAAAAGTTATACTTCAGTCTGCTCTGTCCGCAGTCTCTCATCCACTGTCGCTATCTTACACACATCTTATACACAAGCACAGCGCGCTAGCTTGGCTAAGGTAAGCATTGCTTACTACACCAAGCGGTATTGTCACGACAGTTTATTAGCAAACTGTTTCTTGTCAGGTAAATGAGAATACAGCTATTAGAAGTTTCTATATGAAGCCTATGCTAATTCTATGACAGCCAAAGGGCTAGGTAGCTGTCTCCATGAAGCTTCCAGCCAAGCTTGTATCACTTGCGATGCAGTTAGGAAACAAGAACGAGATAATTAATGATAACATAAGCATTTTGACTCGGTGGAATTCAATTTGTATTAAAACACTAGGCTATTTCCCATCCTTCTTTTGATTGCCAGGCCCAGCACTCCCTCTCTACTACCTACTCGGTCTCTACAGTTTCTACCGTAGCTACCGTGTCCTAAAATACCACAGTGCCTTGCGTTGCTCACTTACGCTCGCGTCACAATCCTTTTAAACTATAGTTACCAACAAGCTAAAACCAAAGCTGTCTGTAGTCTAACGGTTTAGTTGTTTGCCATGTTACACACAAGTGAGCATATATTGAGACATAGCAGGACATGAGGAAGGACTGATACTGACTGATGTCTGTGTTCTACATCTTTCTAAACTTCACTCAGTGTTGTGAGATCAGAAATATTTTTATGAACTTTATTGACATTTTAGATTTATAGTGACTTTGCTGTTGTAAACTTTACTGTTTCAGTTTTGTCATGTCTTGGTGAACCATTTGTTCTTATCTGCCCTTTCCAAAAATAGCCATTCTGTGATGGTTACAGTTTTTCTTATTTCCCTTTCTCTTTTAAAAAAAACAACTGTGGCTAATCCACACACTCCTGTAGTTATGGTGGATGCTGATAACAGATTGTATTTCTAGTTATGAATTACTCCAGTCTGCTCCCCAAGCCACATTTAGTTTTTAATTGTCTCAGCCTTGTGCCTACATTGAACCCCCTTCAGGTCTCTCGTACTGTTGTAGGTTGACTGCTCTCAATCCTGCCAAACAAGATTATATGAATTTAAAGTGCTCATATTGTGCTTTAGGCTTTTCCCCTTTCCTTTATTGTGTTATATATCTTTTGCACATTATAGGTTTACAAAGTGAAAAAGCCCAAAGTCCACCCCAAAGGGACTTACCATCTCCAACAGAAAACACTGTTCACAAACTGCTCCAAACAGCTCTATTGTTTTACAGCCTTTACTTTACCACTGCGAACGTGCGTCACTTTATTACACACGTTATAATGCTCGCCTAGCTGCTAGCATGGCACGCCCTCATACTCTGCTTCTGACTGGCTAGTAGTCCTTACCTAGGTACTGTCAGGGCACGCCCTCATACTCTGCTTCTGACTGGCTAGTAGTCCTTACCTAGGTAATGTCAGGGCACGCCCTCATACTCTGCTTCTGACTGGCTAGTAGTCCTTACCTAGCAACTGTCAGGGCACGCCCTCATACTCTGCTTCTGACTGGCTAGTAGTCCTTACCTAGCAACTGTCAGGGCACGCCCTCATACTCTGCTTCTGACTGGCTAGTAGTCCTTACCTAGCTACTGCGCATTTGCGACTCCCAACAAAGATGGAACAGAAGTTAAATAGAAGCTAAAACAGAGAGCTCAACACACAGGGTGAAAAGAAGAGCTGCAGCAATGTGCAGTACAACAAAATATGTTTTTTTTTTCAAATTAAACCATGTAAACCTATTCTGATATAACCTCTAAATACAATTATGAACCTGAAAATTAGCATAATATGACCACTTTAAATTCATTTATTAGTTGGATGTTGAAGGGTGTAGATAGGAGTTCCAACAGGTCTGCATATCTTGTTGATCACAAAAAAAAACTCTTTAAGCATTTGGAAATACATGTATACTGTTTATTGTCTATTTTAGACCTCTGGCATGTTCAGGTGAAATATAGTGGTGTCCCAGTGCATACTTTGCTCTGTGAAGTAGCCCTCCTAACCCTAATCCTAACCCATTCTGCTGCAGGCTTTTGTTGATGTGTTCACGAGTATCGTCGCTTTTGTGTGGAGGTACACTTTACACAGAGGGTAAAGAAGTAAAGTAAATTGAGTAATAAAATCCTTGATTCAAATATACATATATTTTTTTTTACAACAGCCACTTTGACTTCATAGCAGGAAAGCCCAGGTGTAACTAATTACATTAATGGTAGCTCTGTTATTCGCTGTTCACAGAGTAAGTAATGCCCCAGCATTCACAATATTGGGCCCTGGAACTGGAACCCCCAAAAGAAACAGAGCCATCATTAGCAATATTACCTACAGTGTTTGTTCTGGGGGGTGGCCAGTGCCCCTGTAATGTTAAGCCTCAACCCCCCTCTGGCCCCCATAACTGTGCCATATATTTTCATACTGTTTGAACCCCACCTTTTATCCCCAAAGAGGGGATATTATTCATGTGTAGTGATAAATAAAATGTAGAAACAGTGAATGAGTATTGTTGTGTTTATTATTATATGTGTATTGTTAGTCAAACCTATGGAGGGTTGGTGGTATGTAACACTTGTGCTTATTAAATTTGGTACCCCTAAAATCACGTGATGGTAAATTTGAAATGGTCTAGAACCACCACTGCCTACGTCAGTGCTTTTCTTGCTATACCAAGTTAAAATGATGTTGTGTTCTCTGCCAGCTGTTTCATTTCATCATTGAGTTGTATAGACAAATGTAGGCTCAATAATCACTGCCTCAAGTTGAAAATTGAGGGCAAAGTGAGCAGAGAAAAGCATTGGTTTGTCAGAGTATTGTCACTGAAAACAGCTGGTGCTGCTGCTCGTAATAAGGTTGGTGAGAGCTGGGATATGCTATGGTAGTACATTTATTTAATATTTATACTATTAATATACAACAGTTATACAATATGTATATATTATATTTTACATTAATGTATAGCACCTTTTACAGAACAAAATCACAAAGTCCTTCACAAAAAAATAAAATATTTTAATAATTAAAACAAGTCCCAAAAACAGTTAAAAGAACAAACAAAATTACAAACCTGAGACAAAAGCCAGTTGACATAGGTGAGTCTTCAGCTGCTTTTTAAAAGCGCCAACAGAGACCACAGAACATGAGTGGTAATATCATAGCTTACCGATATGTTGACAATGTCTCAAAAGGGGCCCAAACACTTTGTTTTGCCATGGGATCTACTAACAGGTTAATCAGACCATGCTCATTTTATCATAATACAGTAATAAAAAGAACACTTGATTATGAAACAATCAACAGTTGCAACCCTCATTTACTCATTTCAGTTTCCCTTTTTTATCTTCGGAGCACCACTGCAACCAGGGCTTTAAATTAACTTATTTGATCACTAGCCAACATGGCTAGCAGATTTATAAAGTTACCAGCCAATCAGACTTTCCACTAGCTACGTTTGTTTGTTTTTTCCTAACTTACTTATTTCATGGTTTGTCTTCTCCGTTTCAGTGTAGCCCGTAATCGATACTGCACGCTGGGCGCGTATCTGACGGTTGTATGTCACGACATAAGTGTTCATGGGAAATGTAGGATAAGTACAACAAGACAGTGTTGCCCGATGAAGATTACATTTGCAAGCCAAACACACACAAAACTGCCCAAATCTGGCAACATTTTTGCAGCCGGCCGATTCAAACATCACCGGCCAAAATGGCTAATAACTTTACAATGTTACAAAGTTAATTTTCACCCGCATTTGGAGGGTTGGCGGGTGTCAATTTAAAGCCCTGACTGTTCACATTCAGATAGGGCTTCATTTACAATTGCTGATTCAGTGAATGTGCATCAGTGCATGGGAACTGAATCCCGCCCCACACCCCCTCCTCTTCCTCTTTAATGCCCCCTCTTGACCTGACAATCAATGATAGACAGTGGCAAACTGAAAAACATTTCTGGAATGCAATTACAGGCAGCCAATACAAAGAGCTGGAGTCAATCTGTAACTAAATTTTTTTTTGTCTCAGCTGAGTTATTTATGCCTTCACCTCTTACATCATATTGATTACAGCTGGCCATAGGTGTGAGATGAGGTCCTGGCTTCAGTGGAAGCAAAAATGGTGGTTTATTGGATTCTGAATTTAATTTGATTTCAGGCAACAACTCTGCATAGTAATGAGATGTGGAGCTGTGGCTGTGCTCCTGTGGCTCTCTCTCTTTACCTCCCCACACAGGCCCCAGGTCAGCTCCGGCCCACTCTCAACTCAGCTCTCAGCATCTCTGCTCTTCAGATAACAACAAACTTAATTATGTGTTTAAGAGCAAATCAAATAAAGCAGCAGATCATATTGCTGAATATATATTTTGCATGTCTCAGGGTCTGAGAAGAAGTCAAGGGTTTGACACGTTCCAAGTAAACTAACTTTATCAACCACGTAAATCCTTCCCTGCCAACTCTGTTTTGTGCTTTCCTCTTTCGTTCATCCAGGCCATTTGTACACACAGCTATGAAAAATGCATTGTAATTTGTATGTATAAGAGCGTAAAGATCTGCATAGTGAGGCTTTCACCCAGGAAAAGGGTGTTTGTGTCCCGGGAGTACTACTTCGGGGGGCCGGTGTTTTAACTAGACATGGTATGATAGTATTTTTTGCTTCCTGATACCGATTCCGATTCCTGAATTGTGTATCAGCCGATACCGAGTACCGATCCAATACCAGTGTGTAATATAATTTATTATGTTTTAACAGCTGTATACTACTATCCCTGTATGGATGTGTTATGATTTATATCACTGTTGTATGGTCTGACTCAGGTTCCATTTTTTTGTGAAACATGAACAAACAAGCAATGAACGCCATAAAACGTTCTTTTATTATCCAGTTTGACAGTGAGTCATAACGGAAAAATAACAAAGTAGATTTTCTTCAGGGCTAAATTACGTGGTATCGGATCGGTGCATAAACTCCGGTACTTTCTGATACCGATACCAACATTTTACGCGGTATCGAAGGCTTTTCCAATTCTGGTATCGGTATTGTTACATCTCTAGTTTTAACCCAAACAACAATCTTTTTTCTAATCTTAACTTTACTTTCTTTCTTAACGTTTTGGTTCCTAAACAGTCACCTTTTGTCGGCTAAACTTAAACTATGACAATGGCCGCTGAAACAACTGCAACCTTACAGTTCCCAGTACCCGTCTCACAGTCACCTTTTCTCGGCTAAACTTGACTGTTGTCACGTGAGCGGCCGGCGGTCGTCGTAAACTTCTAAGATATTATACGAATTGTTGTGCATAGGTTTTCGTACAATATCATGCAACCCGTTCATGAGAATACGTTGATACAAACATTTTACACTTTTTTAAAACTCAAAAAAATTTAAATGTTAGAGACGGCATACATTTCTTATTTTTGCTGTACTGAAATTTTATGGAATGATGGTAT
The DNA here is from genome assembly GCF_031162955.1 of Sander vitreus. Taxonomy (NCBI): domain Eukaryota; kingdom Metazoa; phylum Chordata; class Actinopteri; order Perciformes; family Percidae; genus Sander; species Sander vitreus. The sequence goes on along the minus strand of NC_135868.1, from coordinate 30,011,145 downwards.
ATTCCATTTACATGTAAAAATGAGTTACATATATTAAGTCTCTGCAGTTGGTGGGGGGGGTGTATCTGAAGAATCTTACTTATATGGAAGTGGATGTGTCTTATTTAGTGATGATGATGTGTTGAGTGAGGAGGAAACACAACATCCCTGATGTACTGAACCGACTTGTGAATTAGACTAATGCTAAATTAGTAATCAAAATAATTACACTAATCTGGCAGTTTATGTGTGTGTGTGCGTGTGTGTGTGTGTGTGTGTACAGCAGCAGACTACCTGGGGAACAGAACATCCTTTATCTCTGAATTCAGCTCAGACGTTAGGGGAATACTATAAACACACTAACTCCTTGAAAAGTTAATAAGGAACACATATTAGTTTAAACTGTGCTCAAAGCTGTATTATCCTCACCTTTCACACTCTGGGTGATCAGAGATAAACTCTTTAAGATGCTTGTATCACAGAGTAGTCTCGATTTGCCAGACCCTCCTCCAAAGTGCGGTGAAGGAGGGTCTGGGTACTCCACATAGTATTCTGGGATGGGAGGAAAACATGCTCTGGTTTAATGGCATTTCTTTAAACCAATCACAATCGTCATGGGCGGCGCTAAGCTCCACACAGAGCCGCTGCAAAATAGTCGTGCGAGAGAAAACTCCGATTGGACAGATAGTCTAGCTAGCTGTCTGGATTTACCCTGCAGAGATCTGAGGAGCAGTTAACCATAGTTATCATAAATAAGAGGAAGGGGACGGATATCCGGCCTAAATGAGTGAAATCCGATTTCCATTGGCAACAGAGCACTCCCGGAAGTGGAACGTCAAGGATATAGACTAGGCAATGCCAGACTAAGTCTGAGTTAACAGCAAAAAAGGCTGATTGTCTGTCTGAGGTTAACAATCATACAGAAAACACAATTTAATGACAGCGAGAGGGAAACAACAGGAGCTAGTAAGCGTTAACATCTCTATGCATAGAAGTCAAAATGCTAATGTGTTGCTCTCTATTAGAGCCTCTAAGTAGCCTGAGAGATTATACTTAACATCACACTAATCAAACACTAATTACACAAAATAAAACAGCCTTTGCAGATGGCAACATAATTAACAATTCATTTGTGTTTCATTCAACTAATGTTAATATGCATATTTATCTCATTTCCATGATGTTTCATGACTCATTTTGTTTGTTTTATCCTCGGGACTGAAGAAACTGCAGAAACTGCTCATTATGAATAATGAAGCAAATAACACCACACATTACACGCATACTGTACTTTCAGCTGCGAGTTTGCAGTGTGAATAATTCAATGCGATTTGTATAAGTAATAATCCTTTATAATGCATCTTTTTACTGAGAGGAGGAACTGACAGAAGGTGCAGAAGTGGTTGCTTAAAAGCATTGGAGGCAATGGTGGGAATGGGGCTGGCGGCGTGTGCTGGGGGAGTTATTGCTCCACTTACTTTACAAACGGAAAATCTCATTAAGTGTGACACTGAAGATTAGTTGAGAGGGACCAAAGTGGAAAGAGAATGAACTCACAAAGGGGCTGTGAGGAGGCTTTGGCTTTGTTTGCCATCATTAATTCAGCATTGAAACAGCTCAGGGGGAAGCTCCGAGCCGCTGATCAGAAGAGCTGTGGATATGACAGGCGAACAGGTGCCCTTTTTCCTCTCCAAACACTTTTCCATCTTAGCTCCCCTCCTCAGGTCTTAATTGAGGTGAGTTGTGTATTTGGGCCATCTGCGTGCTGACAAAATAAAGCCGGCTGTGATTTATGGTACCTCGGGACATATTAGCTTATGAATTATCACCAGCAATAATTGCAACTTTGCATGATAACTCAAAGACAATGAGAGTAAGACCATTTTTAAGTTCTACTAGAATTTATAGATTTGATGTGGACCAAGAATGATTTTTTAATTTTTTATTATTATTATCATATTCTCATTAGATTGTTCTTTCCCTGGTTCATTGTGGACATGTAGGCAGAGGGGGGTAGTAAAGAGTTACATTCATAGGCATAATTTACCGGGGGGGATATTCATATTCAAAACTGGCGTTTCATTTCCGGGATTGTTCAGGTGCCACCAGGTCCATCACCTTCTTCTTTCTCTGTGTTGGCATTCTAACCTCTGGTGGATTTGTGAGGACTATGGTTAACTGCTCCTCAGATCTCTGCAGGGTAAATCCAGACAGCTAGCTAGACTATCTGTCCAATCGGAGTTTTCTGTTGCGCGACTAAAACTACTTTTGAACGTCCACATGTATTTTGCAGAGGCACCGTGGCTCCGTCCGGCGCTTAGGCGCCACCCAAGACGATTGTGATTGGTTTAAAGAAATGCCAATAAACCAGAGCACGGTTTTCTCCCATCCAGGAATGCTGTGTGGACTAGCCAGACCCTCCTTTGCAGAGCTGTGGAGGAAGGTCTGGCACTGCAACCTACGGAGAGGAAAACATTTAAATATTGACAGCAAGAATGTGATTGGCTGATAGAAATTGTGGTTAACTTGGTTGGTTTAAGTAAAAGAGTAAACACCCCCTAATCAGCTGATAATGTGAAGCAGGAGGAGAGGGAGAGGGATAGGGAGGTGTTTGAAAATGAGTGAATAACATAAGATAGTCTTCCTGGCTGAACTTATGCTAACCTTCATTAGATTTATTAGACTGACCTCCCATTAAAAAAACTGCCCCATAAGTCGTTTGTTGAAGCTGCGACCGTTTCACAACGTTAATGACGAGTTTGAAACAGCGACCGTCACATTCTCTGGTTTAGATATGAGGACAGAAAACACTACTGTGGGCCTCATTTCTGGGCACCACTAGGGACACTAATTTATGAAACACTCCTATGGATCATATTAGAATAAACAAGGAATAGGAAAGGTAGGAATAAACAACCTACATGGTTGTACGGTTTGTCCCATTCTTCTACAGTATCTGTCTGTGTTGGGTTGATTAGTTCCGGGTGTGAAACATAAGAAAAGCTTAAACTTATTTTATACAATTCATTTTATAAAACCCCCATACTACACGTTATCACATAATGTAAAAGTTATAAATAAGATGATGTCAAATCTCCACATAGCGTACGTATTGTAGATGATTGGAGTATTTTTTATGAACCAGATCCATGTATATATGGATCTATCATTTCCACAATCCACCTGACTCTGTCATAGTTGCACAAAAGGTCTATAATATACACAAAGTAAACAATTCCTAATAATCATTATGACCTCCTTACATTTCCTCTTACACTATTATCAGACCAAAATTCTGACTGACCACAATATTTTTTTATTTAATGGAGGAATGGAGGGATTTTTGATGAATGTATTAAACACATCAATGCTACCCACAGAATGAACCCTTTTTATTTCAAAATCTCCATAACCTTTTCTCTAGCATCACCTTTGCACACAGCATATCTTGTAACCACATGGCAATTCACCCCAGGCGTTCCTGTTTCCCCACAGGAAAAACTTGACTTATCTTATCCCATTATTTGCAAGGCTCTTAGAATAGTCAGTCAATTGTATGCTTGTTTGTTCAGTCCAGCACAATTAAGGTGAAATGACATCAACACTGTCATCTAGGGGTGCAAGTAAGCTTAACTGTATGGCTACCATAGTTACCTATTGTAAACTTATATTCCAACCTGTTCTCACTCCCAACTCGTAAAATACGGACGCTTGGTCAGTGTCTCTCAGCAGCAGATACGACTCAAAAATCACCCTTCATTATCTGTATGGAACGCACCAGGCAGAGCAGCAGAGCAGCAGCTCTGCGGCGCTGTAAGATGACGTAGTATTAAGAGTGACAACAGTAGAGAGTATTATGAAAGCCTGAAATTCCACGTAAGGAGGTTGGTTGGGTTGGTGGATGAGTCAAACAACACAGGACTTTCACTCAGGAGACCGGGGTTCATGTTGTGTTCTTGTCCCACGTGTCACTGAAACGTTCATTTCATAACCCCACCCACCATCTTTTCCAAAACCCAACTGTCCCGTTCTTCTTTTCCTAAACCCAACTGTCACGTTCTTGTCCCACGTGTCACGTAAACGTACCTTTTATGAGCCCACTCACGATCTTTTCCTAAACCTAACTGCATGAAAAGTGACTCCAATAGTCCCGACCAAGCGCATTTAGATAAAGTTTGTTTAGATCTGACGCTAAAGGAGACTTTTAGCGTCAATAACAACGCCAAAGGCACCTGGCCAAGGGTCTGTATGTTACGCGATGGGAGTGAGAATGTGTTGTATATTCAATGTGTAAATAACATTTTTTCACAAATAGACCAATTTGTCTTTCCTACTAAAATTTTGCATTCATATTAATCTATACTTTCAGACTTATTTTAATCTTTGAAATGAGAAAAAAAAGAAATCATATGATGATGATAGTAGAAATCATCATTGCTTTAATTTGGGAGTTAATATGCATATGAACTAAATTACTGCACCTGCTTAAAAAATAAGAAATAGATGCCAAAGCATACAAGACTGAAATGTGCACACAGTCTGCACATTTGCACGCAAATCGAGCAAAAAAGTCTAATGATGCGTCAGCAGCGTGGCGCCAAGTACCAATGGTTTATCTCATGTTGTGTGGTGTGGGTGTTGATGGCAGTCAGTGGTCGTGTTTCATGGTTTATTCTCTCTGAGGAACACTTTGTGAGATGTGGACACAGGGACTGGAAACAGCCTCGGAATGCGTTGGTCATGTTTGAATGTGCTGCTCAATGGAGCTGAGCAGAACAGACATCAGAGGACAGTTTGTAATATGTGTTAACCACAAAAGCCTTTCCCACATGTAGAATTTATTCGGGCAGCCCACCCAAAAATATTTCTGTATTATGCACAGTCCTATTTTGCTGCTTCCTTCAACGCTCAGTGCTGTAGCAACACTTCTATGGAATGTGAACACTACACAATCATACTCTGGACACTTACTTGAGTGGCACTTTTATTCAATTTACTTTATAGTGTGCAGTCACACTTCTATATTGAGCAGTACTAACTAGCACCATACACAATAGACTAGGGGTGTAAACAGGTCCCATATCATGCTTTTATGTTCATACATGTATTTTGGATTTCTACCAGAACATATTTATATGCTTTAATGTTAAAAAAACATTTTATTTTTCTCATCCTCCGTCTTAATATACCTTTATTCTGCCTCTGTCTAAAACGCTCCATTTTAGCTCCTGTCTCTTTAAGCCCCACTCCTGAAAAAGCCCATTCTGCTCTGATTGGTCAGCGTTTTCGGGTCTTTTGCAACTGTGCTCTGTGAGTCTCTGCACCGTCATTGCAGTCGGTGAATGACTGTAGCGGCACAGCAGCGGCACTTTCTAACTATACATAGTGTAGTTGTGACATCACAATCTTACAGAAGTCCTGAAGGCTCATTTAAAGGCACAGTTTTTGACTACTGGCTGTGTGCCTTTCTCTGTGGAATGAGTGTTTTGATACTTTCACAGTATTTATATAGCACCTCAACCTGCAATATAATACAAAAGACATGGACATCTTACTTTTCACAATATGGGACGTTTAAGTAAAGCACTGTAAAACCAATACAAGATTTAGAGGGTTACATGGATACACAACCACAGATCTGAACCAAATTTGGTGTCAAATTTGACAGAAAAAGACAATTATTCCCAGCAACTGTTTGTTTTTCTCTGTGTGCCTGTCTCTGTCAGTGTGCCCCCCCCATTCTCTAATCATACCTACTGTACTGCACTTTAAGCGATTTACTGAAATAATTTCCACCCTGAAAAACGTGTCCACAAGTTGCCTGACATCTTGACATTCGATCTGCAGTGAGCAAAATATGCAACCGTATTCTATAATGGTGGTGGCACCACAAACCTCGGTAGTAATTTAAAAAGTAACGTAACACTAAATTCACTTCTTTGAGTGAACACACTACTGTATGTGTGCAGTCACTTGGTTATAGTATAAATTGATTCTGGTCCCAGTCTGCTGTACATTGTTCATTTTTAAAATCAAATAATGCTTCCCTTCAGATAAAAAGAAAGGGGAAAAAATCCATGATGTTGACTGGTACTCGACATCCGTTATACTGTCAGTCTCCATTGCCTCTGCTGCATTCGCTGAAGCCTTGCTAAGCTTTAGGACAGTCGTTCCTGTCACTGCCTTCAATGTCAGACAGTAACACAAAAATGTGGTAGGTTGTGTGAGGGAAATGTGAGCCATTGGTGGCCAGTGTAAATAAGTATTAGAGACCCCGCTCTCTCTCTCTCGCCCCTTTCCTGTCTTCAAGCTGTCCTGTCAATTAAAGGCCATAAAAGCCCCAAAAGATTATCTTAAAAAAGTCAAAATAAATGTATTTGTATCTCATATAAACATGAATAAAGATAGGTGTCTTGTACTATGTGTACTGTACCAGATACGTGGATCATACCAAGCCAAATCCCCTGTAAAGACCATGCTGGGCAAATAGACAGACAAAGAGTCTTGCTGTATCTCAAATCGCTAAAATTGCTATTGCTTTCACACTGACAAAGTATGGCCAAATGCAGTGCACTGCGAGTACCCGGATGCTGTTCTCAAAAAGGTCAAAACATTGAGTTAGGAAAGCTGGACACTACTCGTACTCAACGGTCACCATCTTTGCTACGGAGCGGAAGCTAGGGCACCACCAACGTATTTTCAAACTTGTGAAAATGGCGAGCGAGGAAGATGCAGCAGTTCCGATTGAAATGGCAAACACTGAACTATACAAATTTGTACATGTTTTTTATAAGTACAACTATACTGCAAGCTGGTATATTCGTTCGTATTTTGGTGGACAACAAAATGTGGCGGTAATGCTCCGCCTGATTGCTATTCACTGTTAAAAAGAAGAGGCCATACCTGGTTTGAGACAACACTACCCTGTAAGTACTGCACAAGAGAGTACATAGTGTACACATGCACTACATGTAAGTGTACTCACAAAAGTATTTTAATTTAAACACAGCATCTGGCTTTGAGATAAAACATGTTGTAATCACTTGCTCTTGAAATAAATTGTGTGGATTTTGATTATTAAATTAAAGGGTGTTTGACTTTGGCATTTATTAACCACCAGCTGAAATGTCGACAAAACAACAAAAACAGTCGCAGAGTCAATGACTACTGTTTAATTCTCAAAGTAGGAAATTGTGATACCTTAGAAAACACGTCCATGGCTCATCCTGTAAAATGAACCTCCTTAGAGGCCTTTCTAGTAGGTTCACTTATCAGCGCACAGCCTTTGAGTTTTCTCTTACACTCTGCTGAACCGAAGGTTAATTGTCCGTATGTTCAGGGTCAATCCTCCTCAGTCCTGCTCTTCCTCTATTGTGAAGCTAACATCCTCAAATTTCCCTCCCTTTCTCTTTCTCCCTTTCTGTTTCTCATTCTCTATAGCTTTCATAGGGCTTCTTTCACACACCACATTGTGCTCAGGCCTTCATTCTTCGCCCAGCATTTTATCCAGGCCCTGCTTTGCAGCTCACTCGGCATAAGCACGATGATTGGACATTTTCAAAGGAGACGGAGAATCTTGAGCTCATCTCATCTCAGATCTTTTTGTCTTCTGTCTTATTGGGCAGTAAAAAAAAGCAAATGAGATGGTGTCAGCATGGGCTGGTTACCGGTTTCAAGGTATACCATGGTTTGAAAAAGTTCAAAACCACTAACATTTTCTGTCATACTGTTCCTAAGCTATGAGCGGTTTTTTATGAGTTGTCAAGGACAGAAATGCACTTTTTTTCCCCCCAGACATTTCAAAAATAAAACATTTAAAGCTGTAATTGCAATATCGTGAAACCATGATATTGCTGCTGAAGGTTATACCATCACAATCACATACTGGTTCCTGGGTTAGCTCAGTTGGTAGAACGAGCGCACACATGTAGAGGTGTATTCCTCGATGCAGAAGGTCCAGGTTTCAAGTCCGACCTGTGACGGTTTCTGTCTTCTGTTTTATGTCTTCCCTCCCCTTTGATATCTCAGCTGTCCTGTCCATTAAAGGCAGAAATGTCCAAAAATAATCTTAAAAAAACAAATATCATGCCTAGGTGCCAGCCCTCATCATTATCTAGTGCCAGCCCTCATTCTCTGGAAACCTCACCCTGGAATGTGTATATGGTTATACACCATATGGTTACTGGTTGTAGGTTCCTGGGTTATCTGTTGTTGCTAACCACTACAGTGTGTACAGTATGAATTAATACAATCTGCTCTTAGGCCATTTCCCTCTCCGTCACTGAGGTGCATATTACCTTATCACAATACTACATGGATCACATTGTAAGTGTTGGGGTTTGATTTATTGTCCCAGTCTTCAGCTGTTGGCAATAACACAGCCACATCAATAATACCCGTGTGTTCAGCAAAAAGCGACAAGTTAATTACAAGAACAAATGAAAGAACTTCCAGGATTTCTTCCAAAAAAAGAGCACAGTTTAAGGCACCACAGGGTAAATCTGTCTGCATGATTTTTCTTGGATCCAAATAAGGCGTGACGAGTTCTTGAAGATAGGACTTGAGCTGGATTTAACGGTATGTTTGAGTTGTTATTGGTTTCAATGTAGTGCTGTGTCACAGAAAAGGTTTTACTGCAGTTTGATATTGGTAGGTGGGAAGCTAGTGAGGGATCATGTCTTGCTTTGTGTTGCCCCCTTGCTGTTTCCCTGAGCTGGCCCCCTTGTCCTATAGAACTTACATTAAGATGACATCACACATCTGGGGAAGTTTTTACAAATGTTAAACGTAAAACATTATATATATATATATATATATATATATATATATATATATATATATATATATATATATTTTGACTTTTTTTGCAGTTGGAAGTGTCCTGTCAACAGTTTTACAAATGTATTTTTTATAATGCTGGTATTTGGGGCTATTCTCCACATGGACTTTAAGTTTAATTTCTTTTTTTATTGCAGCACCTCCCCACTGGGTAAAATTGCAACAAAGATGACAAATACTGTGTCACTGATGTTGTATTTGTATGTTTCCTGCTCTGTTGGAAGTTAAGCTTGCAGTGTACTTTGTCAGCCTCTGAAGGGTGACTCCAGCCTGTGATTAGTTGTTCAGTTCACAATTCATTTTCATTTTTTTTTTTAACTTTTATGCCCTTTTGCTATGTTCTGTCTAATGACATGATGTTATTAGATTAGATTCAACTTTATCGTCATTGTGCAGTGTACAAGTACAAAGACAGCAAAATGCAGTTTGCATCCAACCAGAAAGGCAAAAAAAGCAGAAAAGTGCAATGTGATATACAAGTATGGACAGGTGGTGCATAGGTAGGACAAGAAATATATTTCAGTGTTATAAGAGCAGAATAAATATGGCTATGTAATATGAACAATGTATGAACAACATGTACAGATATGTGCAATGCAGTAGCAGTGGCATTATACTAGTAGTAAGAATAATATATATATATATATATATATATATATATATATATATATATATATATATGCAGTGTATTAACAGAATATATAATAAGAAACTGAATGAACCATATAGACAGATATGTGCAGTATGTACAGCTATGTGCAGTGTGGTAACATTATAAGAGTAGTGAGAATAAGTGTATGTGCAGGATGAATAGTATGAAAAGCAGTATAATATGGCTATGTATAGGTGTAATTACAGTATGTACATTTGTAAATAAATAAATAGAACAGTATGGGTGGGGTAGGGTAGTGCTAATTGTCCGGGGAGGGGGGGACTTAGTAGGTAAAATTGTCACCGGGATGCTGAGTTTGGTGATCAGTTTGGAGGGGATGATGGTGTTGAATGCTGAACTGAAGTCAATGAACAGCATTCTCACATAGGGGTTGCTATTGTCAAGGTGGGACAGGGCAGAGTGAAGTGCCATGTTCCTGTTCTGACGGTAGGCTAATTGGAAGGGGTCCAGTGAAGGTGGTAAGCAGGTCTTGAGATATGCCAGGACCAGCCTCTCGAAGCACTTCATTATGATGGGGGTGAGTGCAACTGGACGGAAGTCATTAAGGCTTGTTGCAGTGGAGTGTTTTGGCACCGGCAAGATGGAGGTGGTTTTGAAGCACGTGGGGACAGCAGCTGTCTGTGCTAGTGACAGTTTAAATATGTCAGTCCAAACCTCAGTCAGCTGCACAGCACAGGCCCTGAGTACGTGTCCGGGGATACCATCAGGACCAGCAGCCTTGTGTAGTATCTGACGATTTACACTTTGACTTAAGTTTTAATCAAGTTTGCATGTATCCCAATGTATTCCATATTGTAATATGTTATTGAGGTCATGGTGAGAGAGTTGGAGTCCTGTACATGAGAGAGGATGTAGATGTTGGCTCTGGGAGATAACAGGAAAGGGGCCCTGATAAGTATATGTCCTGGTAAATATGTATTCTGTCATTCTACAGTTAAATGACAAGTTAGACACAGTTAACCTATGACCTTGGAGAGGCCTACAGGAAACCCACGTTTAACAGTGTATGAGAACATATGTTGTTATGAGATCATGTGGTAAGGTTGGTGACATTAGCAGAGGGGCCCTAAAACAAAAGTGACTCTGTTTATCCTGGTCCATGTATAGGGCACTCGAGGCTGACTTTTATCTCAACTCATACATACACCCTCCCACTAAAATGTACAGGATATATACTGGGTGGGTCCACACAAAGAAAAGGGAGAGCGACAAATTTTGAAGATTGGGTCGGTCGTCTCTCCAGATGTCCATGGAGTCTGTAAATTGATGCTGGAATCTCTGATGTAATGAACCTTTTTATAATCAAGAACAGTGTCAACGGAGTTCCTTCTCCACACATCGGCAACACAGTGCTGCAAATAAATATACAACACTTGCGTCCATTAACCCATTGGCTTTTTTGATGCCCCTATTCAGGTTAGCCCTGGATGAGTTATAGGCTTGAGCATCATCTGATCTGAATGCAATGTCTCGTGCTTTCAGAAGGAGTCTGACCTCACTGTTCGTCCGTGGCTTCTGATTAGGGAAAGTGGTAATCCGTTTGAGGGTGGTGACACTGTTGATATTAGAGTTGATACAGTCCTACAGGAGGCATATGAGTCAATGTCCATGTGGGAGTCCTGGGTGGCCTGAGTTACGAACACTCAAAAGTTATTGTTACCAAGACGCTGCTGAAGTGCTGAGTCAGCTCCCTCTGGCCACACTATGACCGTCCTTACTGTTGGTTTCACACATTTGATGAGTGCTAAGTACTTGGGCAGTAGAAAGAGAGAGAGGTGGTCTGAGTGGCCTAGATGGGGGAGGGGAGCAGCTTTGTATGCATCAGCTACATTAGTGAAAACTTGGTCTAAAATATTTTCTCCTCTTGTGGGGCATGATACATTTTTATGGAATTTAGGCAGTACAGTCTTTAAATTTGAGTGGTTGAAGTCACCCGCGACAATGTAGGCTGCCTCAGGGTGCAGAGTTTGTTTACTAATAGCAGAATGCAGTTATTTCATGGCAATCTTAGCGTTAGCATCAGGAGGTATGTAAACTGCTGTTATTACAGTTGATGTAAACTCTTGGGGTAAATAGAAAGGTCTACACTTAACCATGAGATACTCAAGGTTAGTCGAGCGGTGGCTCTCGTGATAGTGATGTCCGTGCACCACATTTTGTTAACATAAATGCACAAACCCCCACCTCTGGTTTTGCCGGAGCCAAAAGCTGTTCTGTCCGCATGGAGGAGGCAGCGTCCAGCTAGCTCGATAGGGCTGTTGGGTATTCCTCTGTTAAGCCAAGTTTCTGTGAAAAATCATGATGTTGCAGTCCATAATCATTCTGTGTGTGGTGATCCGCAGCAGCAGTTCATCCATTTTCATCCATCCCAGCGAGCGAAAAACATTGGAGAGGAAAAGGCTTGGAAGAGCAAGTCGATGTGGAGTTAGCTTTAGCCTCTGCCCGAATTCAACCGCGAGACCATCTGTGGCGGCATTTGCATGTCTGTCTGAAGAGCCCTCCAGACGGTGTGGGGATATCCGGATGTGCCGTTGGTTTAGCAATCTCTGGAAGTACGCTAATAACGATGTCAGAATTGCAGGAGCCGATGTCCAAAAGTTCCTTTCAGGTGTACGATATGTACGCTAGACTGTTTTTTACCAAAAATACTTGAGATAAACAAGCATATTACTACTAATTTGCGGAATCTGGAGAGACACACGGCGTCACGAAGCTTCGTCCATGCCGCCATGATAGAGAGGAGGTTATGTAGGGCTGGGTACCGAAATCAATACTTTTTAGGCACCGACTGAATTGCCTCCTTAGTATCGAGTATCGAAAAATGCCATATTTACAAAAAGGATCAAAATTGATGCAGCAGACCCAGATATATCATCTGGTTAGCAAAGTGTTTGATAAAAACCTACATTAAGAAGCAGCATCATTCACAATTTGTGAAAGGCTGTTACCCTATGCTGTATCCTGTCCTGCCTGCATTCTGCCATGGCACACAAGTGAAAGAAAGTGGAACAAAATGCTAAATGTTTACTTTTGTACACAGGGACATTTCTAGCTTTTTAATTTGATCATTTTGGCTGTGTTAATGCATATGGCATACATTTTGGCAAGAGTGTGAGTCTGGAATTTTGGAAGTTCAGTCTCAGCTCGTATACCAGCAGTAAGTTTATAATAAACTGTGTAGCCAAAATACAGACACTTAGACCCTTAAGGACAAACATGTCCCCATTTAAACCACAATTTTTGCTCCCATACAGTCATGCATTCTACTGTATCACGTTTTCAATCTAGAGCTCTGGCTGTAATTGTAATTTTAACAATTTCTTTGATGGATCAATTTTCTCATGCTTGCCCTATGGGGCAAATACATATACATGTTATTTTCCTAGTTTCCACTAGGGGCATTGCTGCTGTATTATGAAGCACCGCAGTATTGCAATGTAGTCTCTCTTTGCCAGACCCTCCTCCACAGCGCTGCGGAGGAGGGTCTGGCTAGTCCACACAACATGGGAGAAAAACGTGCTCTGGTTTATTGCCATTTCTATACAACAATCACAATTGTCATGGGCGGTGCTAGGCCCAGACGGAGCCACGGTGCCTCTGCTAAATAGTCTCAGGAAGGAACTTGTTTTGGTGGAACATGATTACGTTCAAAAGTAGTTTTAGTCTTGCAACAGAAAGCTCAGATTGGACAGATAGTCTAGCTAGCTGTCTGGATTTACCCTGCAGAGATCTGAGGAGCAGTTAACCATAGTCCTCACAAATCCATCAGAGTTTAGAACGCCAACACAAAGGAACCGTTAGGTAACAAAAATCCGGCTGAAAATAAGAACATACAACAGATTTTCCGGCACTAACGGGGCAATCCCGGAAGTGGAAGGTCGAGGATATAGACTACCAAGCTCCCAGCACCACCTAGCTGTCATTCCATGAGCACATGAATGAGCGAAATAACCATTATTGCTGCCTTGTACCTGTTGTGGAAGTCCAAGATAAATTGAAAAAGACAATTGCGTCGTGTCTGGGTTCATAACATAATTTGGAGGCGCACACAGCTTGATGAATTATACCGCCCACAGAGGGCTACAGTATTTTTTCCCCTCCATTTCTAATCCAACAACATTAGGACATCAGTGACATCAGGAGAATCTCAACGCTGATAGGCTTTCGCAACTCAACGTCACACGAATATGTTGCGCAAATGACACAAACATCCACATCTCTGCGTTGATAATACTGTGATCTAGTGGTTCAAAATGTACTACCAAACAATTTAGCAATTATTCAAATTACCCCAAACTTTTTAGTCACACGGTAAACCTAGAGCCTCTAAGACCCCGAGGGGTGGTTAGCCTTAGACTGACCCTACCTGCTGCCTTAGCTTCAGGATAGCACACCATCAACCAGTTCAGGATTACAGCGGTGAGAGCAGGAGGCCAGTTTTCCCCAGAAGCTGCCTGGCAGGACTCAGTCACATGTTACATCAGCAGCACAGCAGCACATTTCTCCTTCTCTCTGGGCATGTTTGGTGGACCAATTGGTTCGTAGCTGCATACTATGCGTATATCAAGACTTATCAGTAAGTGCATGAGTAAATTCCTGTACTCAAGTGAATACTGGTCAGCTTTAAGCACTGCAGTCACCACTAAAGAAACACTATAGAATAGCACCAGGTTGTGCTTCTATATTTGAAACGTTTTTACTAATGATCACAAATAAAAACATCTGAAGAGAGGCAAAATTCTGAAAATAAAGCTCAATTCAATTACAATTAACAAACCAGGTTTTGAAATACATGTTCCTAATCCTTAAATAGTAATTTAAACTGCCACTTCACTAATATATTTTCTTTATTTTATAAGACCTTAAGTCCGTGGTATGAGTTGAGCTTGATGCTTTAACTCTCAGCAGCATATTTTCATTAAACCCTCCTGCCTGATAAAACATCCCTTGTCTTCAATGCCCACGTCTTTGAAACTTCCCAACCTGTTTTTAACGCAGGTCCTCCAGTAAAAATGAGTTTGTTGTAATCAGGGTTATTTTCTCAGACTTGACAAAGACCCTCTAGTGCCACTGAAGACATTATACCACGGTTTTCACTGGCTAATTAGTACTCCGTATAACAAGCATACTAGTCTATATTGACGCGTTTCATTTACACGATAGTTCCGGTGCCGCCGGAGGTTCCGCCGGATGTCCCTCATTTTCCGCTTTCTTTATGTTGGCTAACTAAACTCCAATCGATTCATGAGGACTATGGTTAACTGCTCCTCAGATCTCAGAGAGCTAGCTAGACTATCTGTCCAATCTGAGTTTTCTGTTAAACGACTAAAACTTTTGAACGTACATTCAATTCCTTGACCCAAACAAAGAAGCCAATGGTGCGTGTAATTAGGTATTTTCAGTTTCCATCTTTTCAGCTGTATGTATTCAAGTATTTGTCAACAGATATGCCATGTACTACAAATGTTTATTCATTTTGATGCAAACTTTGGCTTATTTCTGTGACTTCAGTCTTGAATGTAACAACGATTGCATTAGAGCAACAAACACTAAACATTACTAAAACTGTTGACAGCAGTCAAGACATTCAGAAAGTGCTCTGCACCATGTGCAGTGTTCAGTAAGGAATTCATGTCTTGACTGAATAGTACAAACACTGTGCTGCTTGCTTTGCCCAGCAGTCTTCCTTGCCTGGGGGCAACCAACTGGCTGTCTGGCCAGTAGTCAGGTATCTGCGAGGCCTGTGCTGGCAGCAGTGACGGCCATGTTTACCAGATGCACCGTTCCCTCAGGTGAGCGCACTACAGCTGGCAGCACTGGAGTCCAGCAAACCCACTGGCCCTCGGCCCAAAAACGTTTTGGATGATGCCTGAGCCTGAGAACTGCACAGATAAACATGTCTGTATGCACCACATAGAGCCCACCCACTGGACAAGGCAAACAATGAGTACAGATAAACAGCCATAGACTTCACACTTTATGCTCTGCACTGGCTGTCGTATGGCATTACTGCAATTAGTTGGGATAAAGACACTCTAGTTCTTAAATGGTGTAACACTGTTCAACATTAATATATCAATACCAGTATCTTCAGAGACAGAGCGGTGGTAATTGCCAGAACAACTTTAATTTAATTCACATAGACTATTATGCAAAAAACAATATAGGTATTCTAGTATAGTAATTGAGTGAATGTTTCAGTTGCTGAATGGACTTTGAAAAGCTAAAACTGCCTTCTTTGAAACGGAATATAAGCTGAGATAGTTTATTGTGGATGACCAACATGTTAATAGCTAGATGTATTGGCTTTAAAACATCACATGTTGGGTAAGGCAGGCAATATTCTGTTTTTCTTATTGTCCAACATGCAATCAAGAATAAATGTATCTAATAAGAAGTAGTGTGTGTGTGTGTGTGTGTGTGTGTGTGTGTGTGTGTGTGTGTGTCAAAGACATATCCAATTCCTCTGTGCCATTGAGCTCCATTGTTGTCCAAAAACTATTAAAAACCCGTCAATGAGCCACACTTTTGGACGTGGTGACATGTTCCTTTGTTACTATTAACACACACACACACACACACACACAGTAACACTGTCGTGTACATTGTTACAGACATGTTTGTTGTTGTGTTTCTCCATGCTTTCTGGTGATAAGAGAATTAATTAACCAATCAGAGTTTTGTGGGCAGGATTTAGAATAGGGGCAGCAAGCGCCCACATAGCAGGCTAGCCAGCTACATCCATTATAAGAAGGGCACAAAAATGTTGACGTGTGGATAAGATTGACGCAGCTGTACATGTTGTTGGAAGTCAACTTACAGATATAACAAATAATGGCCTGCTTCTTCGATCTTTGGTAAAAATGTTAAATTGACTCCTAGCAACCATTACTGCATCTTCCATGACAGAAAATGATGGTGGCTGGAAGGATATGTCCCTCACTACTGACAGGCGATTCAGTTTGATTATCAGACGTCATTTAAAATATTCCCGTACAAATGCACTATATACCTTTGTTTGAGTAACGTTTGCTAAAACTACAGTGCCCAGCTCAGGGTCCATTAAGATTGCGGCAGTTACTTTGTGATAATCTGATTAATTACAAACTTGTTTGGTAATATGCACCAATAAAGCCCAATTAAAAACTGAAATGGTACGGCCTTAAAAGTGGCCTATGCATTCTTACCCAATATATTAAGCACTCAATGGTACCTGGAGGCACAGAGTCCATTCACCCCCTCGTGAGTTAATCTGCTCCTGTTGTACCTAACTACCTGTACTTAGACAGGTAAATTCACAAAAGGATTGTGTTGCTTTTGTGGCTGCAAAACCTACAAAAATAAGACAAAAAGTTTTTGTGAATTTGCCCAAGAGTATTCTAAATTTATGTTAAACTTCGATTCCACTTCCTTTCTTACCTGCTCACTAGAAGATTACAGTAAAGGATCTGGAATTGTCTTCCACTGCTGGTTAAAGCCCAGTTCGGACCAAAGATTTGCGATGAGACAAGACCATTTCAGAACGTCCCAGAGAAAAGTTTCAGTGGTCTGAACCAGCCCGTCTTAGCTGGACTCAAACCAGCTGATGGTGGTGCAGCGACTCAGCTGGTCGAGTCTCCAGAGGCTGGTTTTAGAATGTCAACTGTTTCAACAGCCAATAGAGAAGTCTGCTTGTAAAGTCAGCTACAGACAATAGAAATAAAATTATCCATAATCCATTTTATTTCTAAGTTAGAAACTGTCAACTGGTCGTAACGGCAGAGTTTTAGACGGAGGCTCAACGAAGATGGTGTATGGTCGAGCGAGCTAAAGAGTGACTGAAGAGAGAGAGCAGAACAAAGCCGTGAATCACATAAATAAAATGTTTTCGCCGATTCACCACTAGAAATGCAACTGTAGCCAACATCTCAATATCAATAACGTTATCCACATTCATTTAGATGCAACAAATGATATATCTAGCTATAAAAAAGCCTAAAAGTCGAAGGTTAGAACGGAAGTACAGAGTCGTTGCTATGGAGATAGTCTCGCTTTGCCAGACCCTCCTCCAAAACGCACTGAAGGAGGGTGTGGGTACTCCACATAGCATTCGGGGATGGGAGGAAAACGTGCTCTGGTTTAATGGCATTTCTTTAAACCAATCACAATCGTCATGGACGGTGCTAAACTCCGCACAGAGCCGCTGCAAAATAGTTGTGCGAGAGAAAACTCCGATTGGACAGATAGTCTAGCTAGCTGTCTGGATTTACCCTGCAGAGATCTGAGGAGCAGTTAACCATAGTCCTCACAAATCCACCAGAGGTTAGAACGCCAACACAAAGAAAGAGGAAGGATACGGAAAATACATACATCCGGTGGAATTTCCTACAGCACCGTAGCAATCCCGAAAGTGGAACACGAAGGATTTAGACTACTATGGAGATGATACACCGTCTCGTCTTGTTGCATTGGTGTGAACTGGCAGGTTTTAGAACGCTGGAGACGTTCAAAGTAGTTGCAAGTTTCAACTGGCCTCGTCACGAATCTTGGGTCTGAACTGGGCTTAAGATGAAAGAAAATAAGGTCTGACGCTGCTGTACTGCTGGCTTTTATCATAGTTCGATGTTGTTTTCCACAGCTGACTACATTTGCAAGGATTGCATTTCTGTGAGGATTTAAGATGGAAAAAAATGGCAATTCTCCTCAAAGCAACTGCATCTCATGCGCTCTGTTTTTATGTTCATTTTTTTAATCAATTCTATTGAATGCACTGTGAGAAAAGGGACTTTACCAGATCCTTTTTATAAGTAAGCACATTATCATACATTCATTCAAGCGTAATCCTCACCCTCCACCATCCTGGGATATTCTTCAGTATGAGAAGGCCACCTCACCTGTTTGAATAGGAAATGATTGCTGAGTGCATCTGCCTTAAGCAGCCAAGTGCTCCATGAGTTTAACCCTTGATGCTAAAGATATATCCCATGAGACCCTGTTCAGCTCCACTGAGTGGGCTGTTAACTTAAGTCTTCCGTTTGGATTTCCACATACAATGTAGAACACATATCCAGTGGGTGACTGGTTTATATTGAACAGTCTACTTAGTGAACAATTAGGTCTTAATATAATACTGTAGTTTTTCAGATTAAAATGTAACTACCGTTTTTTTCAACCTGGACCCTATTGTCCTATGTTCTTGTGTCTAAGTGACTGATGGGAACAACAATCTTTAACATTGGTCCAGTATTAAGAGAGAGATCGCTACAGTCGACAGCTGAGAAATAAACTACAATGTAAGTTAATAGGGCAATTGTCAAGCTTGTATTTACCTTAACAAAAGTGCTCGTTTTGCCGCTGGCAGGCTCAGATTTACATTCTAAGTGTGACAACATTATGCAAAGGATTTCTAAGGAGATCGACCTTTCTGTTAAAGAGTAAGATCCTTTTTTTAAACCTAAAAACATCCGCGAAATTTCGTTTGCTAAACCCACCAAACTCCATGTAAATAAACAGTAATTTTAGCATCGTAAAATACACTTCATTCAAAGTCAACAGACACAAAATAAAACTATGAAAAGCCGTTTGGGGTCGTCTTTCCACTTTTGAAACCATCACAACTCTAGTTTTGGTTGAAATCAACACATAGTTTACTGATTTACATGTCAAAATATTTAGGATCTATACTAAAAGTATTGCTTTTTTAAATGGAGTCTGGTGGGTTTAGCGCTAGCAACTTCAGAGCTGTTTCTGGTTAAACAGAAAGGTCTCAAAGAGGTTTTAAAGGCTTATCTCCGTAGGGATCCTTTCCATAATGTTGTCAGACACTTAGAATGTTAATCTGAGTCTGTCAGCGGCAAAACAAGCACTTTTGTGAAGGTAAATACAAGCTGGACTATTGTCCTATTAACTTACATTGTAGCTTGTTTCGCCGATGAAGACTGCAGCAATCTCGCTTAATATTGGACCAATGTCAAAGATTGTTGTTCCCATCAGTCACTTAAACAAAAAAACATTGGAAAATAGGTTCCAGGTTGAAAAAATTGGTAGTTACCCTTTAACTCTTTATTCATTGATTTGTACCTATGAAATCCAAAGCTTGGTTGCTAATGAGTGAATTCCTCACGCTAGACTATGCAGATTATAGTGTGGGCTTTTTAGTGACACTGTCAATAAGTGCTATTTTTGGAAATTGATTTTGGTCTGGTTTTAGTATTTTAATGCAGATTTTTATCAGTTAGTTAAATTGAGTCATGTTTGTTTGTTTGTCATGTTTGTTTTAGTCAAAATAAACTAAAGATGTTTTAGTTTAGTTTTCACCAGTGAAATGTTGTGCATTATGAATTGCTCTATCAAGAGGTAAGCAGATAGGTACGGTAGCCCTGAGAGTCCAAAAAATGACATTTCAGAAAACACATGAAGTCAGTAAGTTTGAATAATTACAGACTTTGCTTATCCCATGCAAATGTTCCGCACGAAACACAGGCGTGAGGGTAATTTCTAAATCACGAGGTCCCCTGGTAAAACTAATCCCGTGCAAATAGGGCTTTTCTCTGCTTTAATCTGAAACTCAAGAGTTCCCTCAGAATCACATCTTGATTTATTTTCTGTTGCCCTGTCTGTAACATACTAACAGTACAGGTATATTCTCCTTTCTGTATGTCTCCATGGTGTTGAGAGACGCACTTTGAGGCAATTCAATTCAAATTGATTAGTAGTGAAACCTTATTTTCCAAGTATTGATCCTAGGGGCAACCCGCAAAATGCAAAAACCTCAGCAAGACGGATCTGCTGTCACGTCTTACAGTAGAAATCAGGCAATCAGTGTCACATACCTCCACCGGGGGCCTGAATGTGCCTAAATCCCCTCATCGGCGCTAAATAGTGAAAACCCTTGGGTTCATCAATCATCAGTTCAAGGAGCACTCGGTAGTTAATAGTCCGCTCTTTACCCTCTGAATGGCCACTGCGTTTATCTCTATGAACCAGCAGATACGCCCTCTATTTGGCAGAGGGAGGAGATAGGAGCAATATGTTTTACTTTGATTGCTGTATTCTCTTTCTCGCTCAGCTTGCTTCACTATAATTCCCAATTTGCAGCTGTCTGCTACCATAATTTGAAATTGATGCTCACAGCAAAGATTTATCTCTCTTACCCCTCACGGAATACATTTGATTGGTTAATTTTGTGGAAAACGGCATGTTTGAATATGAAAGTCAATACTTCCTGACAGATATCGATGATATAGATAAGTAATATCTCATGACACATCAATTCACCCAATACAGAAGTACGTTTTTGAACTTAGCAGGGCCGGCTTAAACCTGTCTAGGGCCTTAAACTGAGATCTCCTTCCGACCCACCTACTTTGAATGTTACAGAATTATTCAACATTATATAAAAAATACTTGAAAGTGAAACTAGTGGCACTGGGACTGTGAATTACTTAAAGGAGAAATCTGGCCGATTTTTACCTGAATCTTGATCACTAGACGTCACAGAGTACTGTCGATAGGAAAAAAAATTAGCAAACTGGAGTTGCTGCAGCTAATGGCCAGAGCTCCCAGTTAGCTAAAATGCCAGTTGTGGGGGCATGTTCTAAAGAGTGCCTTTGTGCCTCTTAACAGACACAAAATGCAATAAAAATTTCTTTGCAACATGAACAGGGCCCTTACATGCCCCTTACGTAACAAGATGCGTTTTCAACTCAGACATTGTGAAGAAACCGTTTGTTTGTACAACAAAAAAGAAAAACACTGCAGAAGTGCTCTTTTTGATGCCCCAATGCTAGATAACAATGAACTACGGTGTATTTGTCACTATGGTCCTGGCACATGGGTCTGTTGCACCGAGAGCACCAACTGCTGACTTTTTCAACATTGTTCAGAGAACTATACTGACAAAAACTCTGTTCTGTTGAATAGCCCTGGTCCACTTGTCATCGAACCGCAAAAAAACTTGGGTGTCCTCAAATCTCCTGCCACTCACTGTGGCCTTATACTCGCTCACTCTCATTCATAACACCATATGTCTGCAACAGGTTAACAGCTTTTTTACATATAACTATTCTATTCTTACATCTTATTAACCATAAAACCTGCATCTTTATATACTGATGTATATGCACATGATGTGTTTGTGGTGAAAAGTACAAAAAAACGTAAATGTGTCCTGACAGTTGTGATAAGGCCGTCTTGTAGAAACGTGAAATAGTGACTTTGAGGGGAGTGGTCCACAATAAAATATGTTCCTTATTGCAAATATGTAAAAGAAAATTATGGTTCTTCTGAAATTCCATTGAGAATACAAACGGGTACTTTTTGACCCATGTTGTGCAAAAATGTGTTTAATGTAAAAGTAAAATAAAATAAAAATAAATGTTTGTGATGTTAGTTGAGGAATTCAGTAAATATTGTGTAATAAAATGCATAACATGAAAAGATATGAAACAAAATTGTTCACTTGGGTCACTTTTGACCCACGTTGGGCCGCCAGTGGCACTGTGACGAAATGTTTTAATGAGCCAATCTTCTTCTTGTTTGTATGTCTACTACTGAACTAACACCCACACATGAATGCAAATAATACACACTCCTGCGGTTTTATGCTGTTTTTATGAGACATAAGACATAATTTCCTAATTATTTCCTTTATAATTTCCTTGGAAGTTTCCTTGAAAGAACTATGTAATTTGGTACTAATTATAGGGAAAATAGAACAGCTAAACATAAGCCTGAGAAAACATGTATTCATTATTAAATGGTTTTGAACAGTTTTACTGTTCACAAATTTCACATTTTTCATGTTCTGCTGCGTTCTGTTCTGTGGCAAGACTAGGTTACACTAGCAATGTACCGAAGTTAATTAATGGAACTGAACAATATCTTTATTACACCTTTGATTAGTACCAAATTACATTTCCAGAAAATAGGTTCAAAAGAGTCATGGAGATATGTCAACCAGATGTTTTTTTTTTTTTCTTCCTCAGGTTACAAGTGCCCATGCCTCAAAGTCGGACATTGTCAAGTCGGGAAGCCCCAAATCCACACTAAAGCATATATGGACAGAAAGTAGTAAGGATATGTCCATCAGTAGGCTGCTGTCACAGACTCTACATGGCAAAGAAAACAGCACAGCCTTGGACCTTCGCTATGACACTCCAGAGCCCTACTCTGAGCAGGACCTGTGGGACTGGCTGAGGAACACCACAGACTTGCAGGACTCGCGGCCGCGGGCTAAAAGGCGGCCAATGGTTAAGACGGGGAAGTTCAAGAAGATGTTCGGCTGGGGGGACTTCCACTCTAACATCAAGACGGTCAAACTCAACCTGCTGATCACCGGTAAGATCGTGGATCATGGCAACGGCACCTTCAGTGTCTATTTCCGCCACAACTCCACAGGCCAGGGCAATGTGTCTGTCAGCTTGGTCCCTCCAACCAAGATAGTGGAGTTCGACGTGGCGGCGCAGCAGTCCGTCATCGACGCCAAGGACTCAAAGTCTTTCAACTGCCGCATAGAGTACGAGAAGGTGGAGAAGGGTGCCAAGAACACACTCTGCAACTTCGACCCGTCCAAGACCTGCTACCAGGAGCAGACCCAGAGCCACGTCTCCTGGCTCTGCTCCAAACCGTTCAAAGTCATCTGCATCTTCATTTCCTTCTACAGCACCGACTACAAACTGGTGCAGAAAGTGTGTCCTGACTATAACTACCACAGTGACACTCCCTACTTCCCTTCCGGCTGATGTTCCCTTACACTCACATACAGAAAAGTGTACGAGTGGAGCACAAACTGGGGCTTCTACCCATCCCAGAGAAATCTGTATGTAAGCCCTACCATCCCTAAACATGTTCCTGGCAGAGAGTCAGCCATCCCAAATGATTTCCCAATTTAATGTTCTGAATGTTGCAGAGAGCTTTTGCTTAGCAGTTACCAGGTGGTATATAGGACTGTAATGTGTTTAAAAATGACCTTAACATCTCTGCGATTAGTATGATTATTAACACTTAGAATTTTGTTCCTGAATTGGGTTTTGTCCCTTTTGAATCATGTGTAGATAGCAGGACTTATTGGTCCTTTTGGGATTGTTATCGCGTTTAAACTCTGCCCTTTGTTGTTTGCTTCATGTTTAGTTCACAGTTCTTATCAAACTAGATGTTAATAACTTTGTTTTCCTCTTTTAGCATATTTCATATACAATGCATTAGCTCTCTGGACAACAATATATGGACTGTTTTCCCCTGCTGTGATATTTACGCTCTGCAGTTTATCCTGCATAACTGGAAAACAAAATTAACTCCTCATTTAAAAATAGTAAAAACCTGCAAGGCAGTTGAAGAGGACAGTGAAGATTCAAATGTGAGTTTGATGCTTTTAGCAATGTGAGGGAGTCTTACCCTGTGTAAGGGTGAGCTGGATCTGAGCAGGCTTTTCCTCTCAGGCGAGTTTGGGTTTGGAGTGAAAATGCGTTCATTCGCTCAGATAATGTAACACTGTCAATCTTCAGCTGTTGTCAGAGTGTTCCTGCTCGTACAGCTAGATGTTGATTCTGTTGGGTGATTGGTTCATTCTCAACTGATTGAATGTCGGATTACCTGATTGATTGATCGATCAGTGGGTCGTTCGTGGGGGATGGGGCTTGCTCATTGTCACTTAATATATCAAATGTAATGTATTGAATTCTATATCTTAGAGCCTAATTTGTATGAATGGTTTGTATTGTACATAGTTTATCCCCATTGCGCTGCTTCTGTACATGCCCCCCCATGAACTGTGTGTTTACCCCCTTCCTGCTAAGTCCTCTTGTTCACTCCATTTATGCTCGTTCTTGTTTCCTCTAACAAAGAAAATGATGTTGCTGCCCTAGATGTGAATTTCTTGAAATCAGCAATCCTGTACAGAGGCTGTAAAACTGACTAAATATATTAAAAGTATTAATTGCAATTTTCTTTATTCGAGGGGTTTATTGGGGGTTGGAGATGTACATATGAATTAAAGAATACAGTCAATTTTATCAATTGAATGTTGGTATGCGTGAGTTCTTTCTGAGTCTTGCTGTAATAATGAGTCAGTTACGATTTGTGGAAGTCTGGTGACACGTCACTCCACCTCTCAGCAGTTTAAAGCTGCTACAACATCAGGCTCCAATGTGTAGTAATACACTGAATTACAACAATGTTGTTTCCAGTTACCAAGAGGCTTGACAGAAGAATCAGGCAGCACAAAAATGGAACTTACTGTACTATATAGTGGATGGTTACAATGTTATTTACATGTTCCCTTGTGCTTCCTCCTGCTCAGACTAACTCCATGGCAGACAACCTCACACCTTTCCAAACCAATGCACAACCTTACGTACAGCTGATTCAGCCTTTTTTTGTTTATAGACTTTATTGCAGGAGTGCAGGAGTTAATGTAAATGTACTTTACTTACATTTGTTGTTCGTACTTCAAAATTCCTACAATGTTTATATTTACATGTACATATACAGTGAAAAAAAAATACCTGAATGTCTTTCTGCGGCGTCCTGGGTCGCAACTGCAAATGTTAGCATAACGGAGACGGCCAAAATACACAAAGCTGCAAAGCCGTAGCCCCACCTAGTGGAAAAGTCACAAAAATAATTACCTAATGCTGCTTTACATACTCACAGAAGGCCGCAGCTTACTGTCATTGTAGTCTCACTTTGCCAGACCTTCCTCCGCAGCACCACGGTGGAGGAAGGTCTGGCAATGTTAGACTACAATGACAGTCTAGTCCACACAGCATTCTGGGATAGGAGAAAAACGTGCTCTGGTTTATTGCCATTTCTTTAAATCAATCACAATTGTCTTGGACGGTGCTAAGTGCTGGACGAAGACACGGTGCCTCTGCAAAATAGCCTTGGGAAGGAACTTGTAAAATTAGGGACATCCGGCGTAATTTCCGGCGGCACCTACACAATCCCAGCTCCCACAATCCCGTAAATGAAACGTCGTTGATATAGACTACTGTCATTGTGACTCCTAACTATTTGCTAGAAGAACCAGCACTCAGGACCACTGTTAAACTTATTTTGCATATTGCCTATTGTCAGCTAACAGTAGGCTCACGTTACCTTCTGTCTGTTAACTAGCATCACGGGCAGTGATGCTTCTGTTGCCACCAGAAAGCAGTGCAGGCATTTAAATGGCGAAATGAGGCATCAAAATCTGCGTGGTTATTCGGTCGGGTAGATACCGGTGGTTTAGGAACCGGTGCCATATTAGCACCGGGTTTCGGTACCCAACCCTATTAATGGGTTGGTAAAATCCTTAACACCATACACTTGCAGATAAAGAAAAACTGTAGTTTTTCATAACTTATTACCATACTATTTTGTAGCTTGAACCATCCTTTCTATTGGTCATGATTAGGGCTGTCAATCGATTAAAATATAATAAAAATAAAATATTTAATTTCAATTAATCGCATGATTGTCTATTGTCTAAACTCATGAATTATCATAAATTAATGGCACATTTTTTATCTGTTAAAAGGGATATCTTTCAAGTTTTTAATGCTCTATCAACATGGGAGTGGACAAATATGCTTACTTTATGCAAATGTTTATTAATATTGCAACAAAACAATAACCGATACGGTCTAGAATATTCTCCAGAATAACATCAAGGTAATGTATGCTCAAAAAATATACTGAAAGCATAATATGGCGAACTCAGGCCCATCAAGCAACAACAGATGGGCATATTTGACCACATGACATACTGTCCAGCGTGGCCTGCCTTTGGCGAGAGGGAGCAGGGTTCACTGCATCAGCCGTGTGCTCGGCCAGCAAGTGGTAGGCCTATTTGAGACTCGACGCACTCCGTTGGTAACTCAATTCATATTCATGCAAATAACTTTAGTCTTGTCAAGAGAACCATCTGGAAGGGCTTTCAAACTTTTGCCATTCAAAAGACACTTTTCTATATCCATTTCGGCTTAAGGTTTGTTTCTTTCTGTCCAATCCTTATGACAGTTTTGGAATCAGTCAGTATCAAATCAAAAAGTGTTAAGTGCTAAAAAGGTTTGGACAAAGACAACAAGGAAATCAAGGAAACCATTCTGGATCTACAATCCTGCAGCATGCACAATAACTCAGTGACAATTCAGACACAATTTGGTCAGTACTCAAATGCAAGGCTGGCTATTTAGTTGAGTTAAATAGGCTGTCACATTAGTTAGATAATCTTTGCACTTCTTCATGATGCATTTTATGACAATGCGTTTCAAATGTGTTTTAATTAATTGTGCAATTAACTGGTTAAAGCTGGTTATATTCAGTGGTATAATTTATTTCACCACTATATTAAAGTGTGTTTTTCTAGAGGCTGAAGAAATTTCCAATTAAGTACTTATGTGTTATGACAAATAAATCAGCCTCCATATTTCTCATGTGTATAGTGTACAGAGTGCATGTAAACAGTCTGTGGAAAGCGTCACATTGCCTCCACAGTAAAAGCGATCCAGAACACATAAGCTCTGTGCTTGACTATAATTACTTCTTAGAGCTTCTTCTGATTTCGCACCATGTGTGATCGAGCAGATTTCCTAATAATCGAGTGTGCCAGAAAGTTGGACACATAGAGGTGAACTTGTATTTCAGTCCCTGGGAGATGTGGAGATTGGGATGCAAGACTGATAGCGTCTGTTCTGGGACTTCACAGTGGCACCTGCCATCGAATCCTCTGACTCGGCAGTTAGGATCAGCAGTCAGCTTTAAACAGATTAGGGACTCTGGGGGAGGGAAATCCGCTGCCTTTAGCTGGCTCACAACTTATCAGTAATTAAAGTGGATGCCAGGTTTGTGTGTTCATTGGCGGTCTGCAGGATGCTTTTATAGCTGTCCTCATTAAGGAGATGCCTCCAAAAGTTTGCCCTCAATGCTCATTTTTAACAAGCCAGTAGGGATTTTATTGTATATGGCTAAATACCATCAGTTCAGAAGCAAACACATAACTAAACAATCCCTGTTAATTCTAAATTCTAATTCTAATGAACATGAAGCCAATTTGTTTCCTTTTTTTTAAACCATACAGCAACGCAACAGTGTTTTCATTTGGTTTCTGCACAGACTATAAAAAATGTACAACAACTGAAGGAAAGAAAAGACTGAGAAGACTGACTGTGAAATGAAGGACATAGTGTATACACTGGCTGATACAA
Organism: Sander vitreus; assembly: GCF_031162955.1. Classification (NCBI taxonomy): domain Eukaryota; kingdom Metazoa; phylum Chordata; class Actinopteri; order Perciformes; family Percidae; genus Sander; species Sander vitreus. Next base: position 29,983,491 of record NC_135868.1, on the reverse strand, counting down.
ATGGCAGAATGGTGGTTCCAGATGAAAATTACTATGACAAAAATAAATTGCCAACTAACTAATAAAGCCTTTATTCCAAACTAAATGTACAGACACCATTAAAATTAGTGATCCCAAATCTGAACTGAAGTCATTGGCAAAAGATTATCTGACTGCACGTTATGTATGTTCTCCCAACCCTATGTATCACCAGACACAATAATGATATCGACCAATTCTGTTCAATTTAAGTTTAATAAAGTTGATGCTATTGATTCATGTTTGATGCCAAAGGTTTAAAGATATTTTTAGGGGTCCAAGCCCGAGTCTGCAAGAACGGGCAATAGCAAAGCTATGCCGTTCTTACAGCAGGGCTGTAGAACCCTATTGTTTTTCTACAGATTTTTATTATTCTTCTCCGCCTAAAACTCCGACTACAGCCTAAACCGTACGTGGTGGGGGGTTGGCATTTTCAGGAATGGTCCAGAACTCCGCAAGGACCTCAGGCGCAATAATTGACCCACTTCCACCACTAGGTGGCGCTATAACGCATTTGGCCCTATAACTCCCACACCGTACATTCAAAAACCATACATCCACGCGTTCCCTGGATCCAACTGAATCACGTGATATAGGCCACGCCCATTTCCAAAGTTTATATCTCAAGAACCCCTCATCCGATTTTTACAAAATGTGTTGGGTACCATCTAGGGCCACTCCTGAGGTCAACCCTAGAGTGGGGTACTGAGGGGTCAAAGTGGGCGTGGCCTGTGGGACCCACGTCTAAATTTACTACTTACGCTAACGTGAACAACTTTAAATTTACAGGGTAGATATACAATGGGTCATGGAACACACCTACCAAAAATTACACATGTGGACCACTAGGTGGCATTATGTTTTTTTTCCTTTAACTCCCACATTACACATCACACATTAAAAATCCTTACATCCACGTGTTCCTTGAATCAAGCTGAATCACATGATATAGGCCATTTCTGCTTAAATTTCTTTCCGCAATATCACGCAATGCGCAAAACCAACTTTTGTCGTACCGCAGACGTCGCGGCTTGCGCCTCTCGATATTTACCGACGTTTGCCTCCCAGCCACCCGGCTTCGAGATCCGCTTTCGCGCGCTCCCCGGGGCGTCGGAGGCGACTGGCGTGGGTGTTTTGGGCCCCGTCATAACTGCTTGCAGTTCTAGTTTTTATTTTATTTCATTTCTATCATTAGGGAAACTAGACATACACTAGTCGGGAGAGAGAGACGGGACACTGTGGACCGTGTACCAGCTGAAGCTGCTGTAAAAGCACAGTACAAATACAGAATCGGCCAGAAATTATTGGAATCCTCATAATTACTCCAACTAAAGTTTCAGATAAGGATTAATGTGTTTCCCTTCCACGCATAAAATTAATTTGTGACTTAAAACGGATTGAGTTGGACTTTTTCCGTTCAGTGGATGGCCAACCAAAAGGACAAAGAAAAGGACAATGTACATCTCACATGAACAGGTGCGTGAACTACTTCACCAACAAAACGCTTTCTATAAAGAACTGCTACAACAGCAAGAGGCAGCACTACAACTATTTCTTAAAAAAATTCAACCAATTTTTTACAAACATGCAGCTGCTAGGAAATGTATGGTGAGGACTTATAGAGCACCATGGGTAGACATGGAATTAAAGGGCCATATGGCTCAGAGGAATGAGGCAAAGGAAACGGCACAAAAAAGTGGTTGTATTACTGACAAGAAAAAAATACTGTAAACTGAGAACTGTGTCACAAAACTTATTCAAAAGAAAAAGAAACAATATTATGTTCTACAGTAGTAGGACGAAGAGCGATGGGAAAAAGCTTTGGAGTACACTGAATAACATAATGGGAAGAGAAACCTCTCCACAACCCACATGTATGTAAGTGTGGAGGTACTTTTGTCACAAAACCCAGAGAAATAGCTGTCAGAATCCTGCTGTGACTGACTGCCTTTGTGCCACCCTGGAGGCCATTTTTGTATATTGTGTTGTGTTTTGTGCTTGTTGCTGTTTCCCATGCGCTCTGTGGTTACCTGTCTGTCATGTGTCTTTGTCTCCACCCATCCCCTTATATGGTCTACACTTCCTGTCTTGTTAGTTTCCCTCCATTTCTGCTCTCACCTGTTCCCAATTATGGTCGTGTTGGTCTTGTCCAGCCCCTGTCTTCCTGTTAATTGGTCTGTGTATTTCTACACCTGCTGTGTCTTTTGTCGGTTCGTCTCTCTGTTTGTCCAGTCTGAGTCCTGTTCATTTGTAGGTTTGTAAGTTTGTAAGTTTGTAAGTTTGTAAGTTGAAGAGTCAGGATGAAACTTGTTTGTCTGAACTTCTGCCTGGAAGAGTTTTGCATTTGGGTCCTCCTGCTGAATCCTGACAAATGACTTGAATGATTATTTCAGAAGCAAGGTACATAACTTAAGGAAAGAATTATCATATGGGATAGACAATGGTTTATCTATTTCTAATATTAAAGATTATATGAGGGATAAATCCTGTAATTTTGAACTCAGTGAATTAAAAGTGGTAACAGTGGCTATAAAGTTAACAAACAACCAGGGAGTGATAATGTAGATGATAAACTGATTTGAATGGTCATAGATCATATTGTATCCCCAATTTGTCACATACTGAATACCAGCATTAAACTATCAATGTTTCCACAGGCATGGAAAGAAACAAGTTATTCCACTGCCCAAAGATAGGAAAAAGTCTTTTAGTGCCCCTTATAGTCGTCCCATAAGCTTGTTACCAGCACTACGTAAGATCTTTGAAAAGGCAATATTTGATCAAATGCAAGAATACCTCTCAGTAAATAATCTAAATTACAAATTTCCAACATGCATACAGAAAGGAACAATCTACATGTACATTTCTGGTGCAAATGATAGATGACTGGTACAAAGATGTGGAGCAGTCCATTGAAAAGCTTGAGTGTTAAGGATTTAGACCATCTGCAGTTAGGTGGATGGAAAGCTATCTGGTAAAATACATCACAAAGTCTTCTTTAATGGAAGCTACTCAGACAAGATGTGGAATGTGGAGTTCCTCAAGGGAGCTGCCTAGGTCCACTTTTGTAGTCCATTTTTACCAATGATGCCTCTCGTAGTAAAAAATGCTAAATTAACGATGTATGCAGATGATACTACAGTATATACACATCAGCAACAACACCTGAAGATCTGACTGCTATCTTGAACAGGGAACTAGCTATTATTGGGAAATGTATCCGTGAAAACAAATTGATACTTAATGCAGCCAAAACAAAAAGCATAGTATTTGGTTCAAATCATTCTTTAATGCGAGAGCCGGAGCTTAAACTCTTTCTACGTAAATAAAACACAAATCCAGCAAGTAAAGGAAACTAAGCTATTGGGCATTACCCCTAGACAACAAATTGTCCTGGTCAAAACATATCAACAGTATTGTCAATAAAATAGGCAATGCATTAGCGTTAGTAATGTGATGTACTGTGCAAATACATCTGATGCTACTGGACACATCTTCAGTGATGTTCCTGGAATCATTGGATGTTTCGGGTCTTTCAACATCATACACCCTCCTCCAGGCGACCCAGTTGAGGCTGATCAGACCCCAGCTTGTGTCCAGTTGGTGAATCTAGCTACTCTGCCCCCAAGGATCGCCTCTCTTTAGCCATAGCCATCTTGAGGCTTTCTCTGCCGCTTCGGTGGTATTGTGGATGGCTCTTCTCCTTCTCACTCCATCGATGCCTAACACGCTGAAGGCTCTGAACAGTGATCGGGCTGCAAAGCCCCTGCTTCCAACCTCTATTGGGAGACACCTTGCTCTCCATCCGGCTTGTCAACACTCGCTAACCAGTCCCTCGTACTTGGCAAGCTTCCTTTCAAAGGCCTCTTCCAAACGGTCTTCCCAAGGGACTGTTAGCTCCAACAGAACCACTTGTTTGGTGGATTCAGACAAGAGAACAACATCTGGTCTTAAGGTGGTGGTCACAATGTGGTTGGGGAACTTGAGTTGCTGCTCCAGGTCCACCAACAGCCGCCAGTCTCTCGCAGTGGCCAGGATTCCTGCAGATGTTTTTGCAGCTGGTCTTGGTTACTCTCCAGCTCTAATGAAGGTGATGGCTTGTATGGAGGGGCGGGAACGTTTGGCCCACTCAACTCCTGCACCAATGGCTTCAGCAATGGCCTTCAGCACCTGGTCATGTCTCCACCTGTACCTTCCCTCTCCCAGTGCCTTTGAGCAGCTGCTCAGAATGTGCTCTAGGGTTCCACGCTTGGAGCACAGTGTACAAGCTGGTGACTCCACTTTGCCCCATATGTGAAGGTTTGATGGGCTGGGAAGCACATCATATACCGCCTGGACGAGAAACTTGATCCGCTGTGGCTCTGCCTTCCACAGCTCCGACCATGTCACCTTCCTCTCGATCGCATTCTCCCATCATATCCAGGCACCCTGTTGCCTCATTCCCACTGTCCTGCAGGTTCTCTCCTCCTCTACCACTGCTTTTACCTCCTCCTGGACTAGGCGGCGCCTTTCCTTCCATTTGGTGGTGTCAATGTGGGGAGTTGAAAAGGAACCCAGTCCAGCCCTGCCTCTTGTTACCACTCCCACCAGACTGTTGTGATGTAATCTTGCCTCTGCTTGTCGAACAGCCCACTCAGCCTTCCACTGTAGAAAATACTTTACAAATGATTTAACCAAACTTGTACTTAATTTAATTTTATACTAATTTATTAAAACGTACCGTGATGTATAGATCGATGAAAACATGGAATTCTTTACTATTGTTATTGACTAAATTATCAAAGAGATCAATATTTAAAGATGAAATAAATCTTGGAGCATCATATTTGTAGACTCCCAGGCATTTCGGGAATCTTTGTTTATCTTTTCATATAGACTAATGCATGCTTTAAATGTTTTGAGTGATGTTGATTTTAATATTTAATGTATGTTTTAAATGTGTTGAGTGATGTTGACATGTATGTTTTAGATGTTGAGTAATGTTTCATGCATGTATGTATGTATGTATGTATGCATGTATGTATGTTGACTGTAATGTTTAATATATATGTTTAAATGTGGACCCCAGGAAGTCAGCATGCTCACAATGTTATCGTTAACTTGCATGTTTTTTTTAGCATGTAATGTTAATCATGTTCACCGTGTTAATTTAGCAAAACTACAAAGTTTTAGGGCAATTCATCTAAAAGCTGCAGAGGTATTTCACTCTGGTGGTAGAGCAATTGACTGGTACCAACATTGCTATCCCCAGACACACACTGCCAGCATGACAAACAACAAAATCATGAATATGTCTGTTCTGTTCAGTACTTTAATATTAAGGGTGGCAGGCAAGGGCGCCAGATTCACTTGAGACGCAATCCGTCCGTGAAAATGCAGCTGGTCTGAAGAAATGTAATAGCGACTTCACTAATGGTTTAAACTATAAACCAGCACAAACATGACAATTACCAACATAAGCCATGTTCTGAACAGACACATTACAAACTAGCACTAAGCTAGCTAATAAAAGGGGCATTTGGGTGAATCAGGGATTCGTGAATTAAAAAGAAAGTGGGACGGGACCGTAAAGTTCTACTTCCAGCAGCCATGGTCACAGGGAAACCCCATCCTCTAAAGTAAGGCGCACACACACACACACACACACACACACACACACACACACACACACACACACACACACACACAGTGCTGGTTTGGTTAGATATTTTATCTGACAGTATAATTTTATTAGCATTTATCTTTGCTTATCAATTGTGTACAAACACACATACAGTTGATACATTTTACACTGAAAAAAACAAAAAAACAAGGCAGTGGTTGTGTTTTAAACATTGTATTTATTGAATTTAAATTGTTTGTAACCTCTCCTCTTGGCTACACTTGTCTCTTCCTCTACCACAGACTTGGAACAGCCAAACCCAACCAGGAGGGCCCATTCCAATTTCTTTTTAATGGAATAAGAAGGGGGTTCTCAGGGGAAGAGACAACATGCAGAGTGGGAAGGTTTTATTTTGTTTTGGTTAAGGATTTAGGCTATTTAAAGTGTTCTTTTAAAGAAACATATTTTCAAAAGGAACCTAAATGTATTAATGTTTAGATCAGATCAGATTTCTAGTAATGTATTTGAATATTATGTCCATGTGAAAAGTTTCTGCAAGCTAATTGCTAATGTTCTCTTGACTAGGTGGAGTCGCCTGTATATGAATGATAGGGCTGAAGCACCTGATGAAGATAACTGGACAAACCAGGCCCCTAGAAAAATGTGCCGGGCTTTGAAGCTAATTGAACATAGCGGAATTGCAACTGTTACATGATGTCCTCTGGCCCAAAGAGACTTTTTCTCATAGACTTACATGGCGAAAGAAAGGTCTGAAAACTAGTGGATAACTTTTTTTAAGCGTCACAACCCCAATTAAATGACTTCTTTTTACTATCAGAGTTTGATCCATTCAGTCCAATAACATTTGGAAAGTCTAGAAGAGCCACAGGATTAAATGATTTAATCCCCATTTAAGTTAGCGGGGCATTAAACCGCAAGTAACCGGCTCGGCCAACGGAGGTCTCTAGTGCACCTGCTCTACAATGCGGACGCAGTGCCGATCATCCGGGTAATTTTTGGCTCCATGATGGCTTCATGCGCAACTCTCATAGGAACAAACAGGGCTCCGCCTCGAACACTGTAGCCAGTTCTTATTATACATCCATTGGACGAACACAAAAAGAGACACAGCTACAGACTTCAGCTTCTGCCTCGGGCACATTTTTAGCAGCAAAAGTAACCCTCAAAACTTTTTCTTTTTGTTAGTTTGTTTAAACTTCATTTTGGGACTCTGCTCCTGCAAGTAAAATTAACTTGGACTGCTGAACTTCGTCTGCAGTCTCTCTCTTCACGTGCCTGGCTACTCGGCCAACTTTTCCAGAGATGTGTAATGTCATTTGCAGCCACTAGGTGCTTCTAGTGGGGCTTCAGATGTGAATTAATAGTCTCGCTTGCCAGACCTATCTCCACTGTAAGTAAGGTCTAGTCCCTCCACACATACACTCCTGGATAGGAGAAAAAATGCTCTGGGTTGTTTGCATTTCTTTAAACCAATCACAATTGACAGTGTAGCTCTTACCAGTGTATCTCCGTGTGTACTTCGCCCACAGCAAATTTAAAATTTGCCAAATCTGTTAATCTGACAAAAATAAATGTTTTCCTCTACTGGCTCAGGACATTTTGTTAATAAGACTTCATTTCAAGGCATCAGTGACTATAATTAAAAGAAACAACATGTATTTAATATTGGTTCTGGCACTGGAACATTCCATCCCCCCCCCTTCTTCTCCATTCAGAAGCACATAACATAATTTCATGTGCATATTTCCCTGCACAGGTTGTGTCCCATTCATCTGTATGATTAATGCCTGTAATAACTGCAGATCTGATATGCAGGCTGGCATCCTGGTGGTCATAAGGGTACTTCCCATGAGAAGGCATATCTGTGAAATCAGGGCACCAGAACAATGTGTTTGGGAATCATGCCCACATTAAGACATCTTTGCCAACCCAATCCTGACCTAAACCACACTTTTGCCCTAACGGAATTTCTGCTTTAATCATAAGCGGAATAGAAAAAGGACCCTGCATGCCGCTGGGATATTTTTCCATTAACCATTTTGACACATGACTGACTGTGGGGGATTATTGGTTTTTGAAGAACTATTAACAGCTGTACATTTGCATTTTAATACAGTTCTCGTCAACTTACTAATGCAATTTGCTTCTCAGCTTTGTTGCCACCTCATTTCTTCAGCATTTCAGACAAATTCTTGCAAAGAAAGGTTCATCGTGGGTCAGACAGGATGTTTACTGAGAATTTGGAAACAGAAATACCCAAAAGGTAACATTGATTCCAGGGCACTCTAAGAGGGGCATTAACATTCACCAGTGCTAAACTAAACCCAATATAATTACAGAAATATTAATACAATAATCAAATTTCCAATTTCCTTTTCCCATCCTTGGCTGGCCTTGTTGGATTGGTAGGTGAAAGGGTTCTTGGAAGTTGTTTGATAGAGGTCCCTGAAGGTCTCTTCAACAATGAAAAAGTTCCACTGGAATAGTAATTCAGATGTCTTTTAGCTCTCAGGCCTCTCTACAGACAGACAAACTATCTGTACATCTGTGTTCCCCTCTGCACCCGTCACATTTGTTCTCAGCAGGAGCTTGTCCACCTTCTTTCTTTAGCCGAACACAGTCTATTACCTGTGACTATGCAGGAACATGACGCATGAGAATTTCCATGACATTTTCAAAAGGCAAAAGCAAACTGAAGGTGTGTTTTTTATTGCTGCATTTGGCATTTTGTGAATCAAAGGAAAAGGAACTTTTAAGTACCAACAAATTTGATAAAATAAGTCTGGAAGCTGCAGTTAACTTTTTAAAATGGCAGTGACAGGTAAATTGTTGGGATAATTGAAACTGTTTCAGCTTCCACAAATTCTCTCAAGGGGCCAAATACTGTATAGAAAAACATTAGTGACAACTAGCACCATCTATGGGTTTTTTAAGCTTGGGCCTAGTTCCTATGTCCACCCTGAGCACTATGTGATCACTGTAAAAGGTACAGTCACATCAAACCTCTGCCCATTATGAAAACCATACATTGCATGCTTTTCTTGTTTAAGTGAAATCTCTGGTTTCAGCATTTTTTTTGTGTGTGTGTTTTTTTTGTAGCTTTTATTGCCTTTAACACCAGATACTGAGGTTTTCGGACCCCCCTATAAAGTAAAACTGCACATTTTAGAGTGGCCTTTTAATGTGGCCAGCCTAAGGCACACCTGTGCAATAATCAGCGTCTTGATATGCCACACCTGTGAGGTGGATGGATTATCTTGGCAAAGGAGAAGTGCTCACTAACACAGATTTAGACAGATTTGTGAACAATGTTTGAGAGAAATAAGCATTTTGTGTACATAGAAAAAATATTAGATCTTTGAGTTCAGCTCATGAAAAATGGGGGCAAAAACAGTTGCAAAAGTGTTCAGTGTATCAGAGTTGGAAGCTCCACCTTGAACAAGCGTTAAGTCAATCATGTGAATGCAGGGCGTGTACTGTGCATTTTACTCCAGAAAAAACCCTTTTGAGTACTTCTTCTACCACTGCCAATACACACATGCTCAGTTAGGGAAAGGGTAAAAAGAAAAGCAAGATGCTGTTTGCTTAGGCTCACCAAATCAATATATTATATTGTACATATTAGTAAATCTCATCTAAATTTTTTGTCATTTTAGTCAGACTGATTTCACAAGATTTGATTATTTTCATACGGTTCTGTGAATTTTTTTTAATTTATTTTTATTTATTTGTATTAACCTTTATTTTACCAGGAAATAATCCCATTGAGATTCAGAATCTTTTTTTCAAGGGAGTCTTGCCCAAGACAGCAGTATAATAGTTCCATATTTAAAATATACAGTAAAATTCAGACAACATGAAACAAAAAAAAGACAGTTGGTAATTTAACATCATCTCAACATAATCACCAGCAGCGCCCAGTAACCGCACATGTGCATTTGGTACTCAAATAGTCCTTTATCCTAATCCTAATAAAACTGTCATTGTACATAGTCTAATTTAAGATGATTCTGCAATTTATAACAGGATGAGGGTGCAAAACTTTAAAGGCACTTTCACCGAAGACAGTTCGCGTCAGGGAATGTCATACATGATTTGCCCATATGATCGAAGATTACATTTCCTGGTAGTGACTTTAGGAGTCAGGAGAGAACATAAGTGAGGAGGGGGTTTACACAGTATGGCCTTTAAAAAGAAAAATATACCAATGCTCCAACCTATGATTGTGCAAGGAAGGCCAACCAACACTCTCATACTAGTTACAGTGATGAGTACGAAAATTAGAATTAGTTACTAATCTTAGTGCTGCATGGTATACTGAGTCCAGCATTTTCAGAGAAGATTGATTTGCATGCATGTATAAAATATCACCATAATCCAGCATTGACAGAAATGTTGCTTGTATAAGTGTTTTTCTCGCACTAAAAGAGAAACAGCGTTTGTTTCTATAATAGAAACCCAACTTTACTCTAAGTTGTTTTGTTAGACACTTTATATGCTGCTTGACAAACAAGATATTTGTAGACTGATACGCGTTCAATTACTTTCTCATCTAGTGTAACAATCTGACAAGTATCATCTGTGTTCTTTGATTTAAAGAAGCACATAATTTTAGTTTGGTAAGAGTTTAGTACAAGTCTCAATTTATGGAGATTCTTCTGGATAATATTAAAAGCAGATTGCAGGTCTTCTAAGGCCCCTGTTAAGAATGAGGTAGAACAATATAAAATGGTGTCATCTGCATAAAAATGACACTTTGCTATTGTTACATTCTGACACAAGTGATTTATATATAGTAAATAAAATGGGACCCAAAATGTACCCCTGGGGGACACCATTTTATATAAGTAATGAGTTTGAGGACACACCATCAACCTGAACACTTTGTGTTCGGCCACTCAAGTAGTTGCCAAACCATTTAACAGCTTTTGATGACATTCCAATATCCACCAATCTCTGAGACAGGACAGAGTGTTCAACTGTGTCAAACGCCTTTGCCTTTGACAGCGCAGCACAATATTCTTTAGCACTTATTAAATCATTTTTAATTATTTTTAAACACTTTTGGCAGTGACAGTGCTGTGTTTTTTACGAAAACCCGACTGCAAATTATTTAAAATGTTTTTTGTTGCTAAATAATCTTTCAACTGGTCACTTATAAGCCCTTCTAAAACCTTGGCTAAAACAGATAGCTTAGATATTGGTCTATAATTATTTGGATTTGATCGGTCACCACCATTTAATAAAGGAGTGACATATGCTGACTTCCATACACTAGGTATGAATCCAGTTTCAACAGTCAGGTTGAAGATGTGTGTCAAATGTTCCGCAATATGTTCATCAGTAATAATAAAAAGTATGGATCCAACCCATCAGGACCAGAAGATTTATAAGCGTTTAACCGTATAAGAGCATCATATACCTCCTGCATGGCAATAGGAGTAAAGTCAAAATCGAAAGGTACATTTTCCCTAGCCAAAGAGTAATCCTCTTGTCTCATCTGTTGTTGTGTTGCATGCTCAAACAACAACCCATAAGATATAAAGTGCTGGTTTAGGGAATCTAGCATATTTTTCTTGTCTGTAATAATGTTATCATTCAACTTCAATGCATTTCGCAGGACAGTATCCCTAGAGTCTGAAGACAGTTATTTTATAACTTTCCAAAATTTAGAGGAGTTAGCTGAACTTTCACATAATTAATTTACATAGAAATCTGATTTAGCTCTGCGTATTTGAGAGACACATTTGTTTCTCAGGTGCCTAAAATGTTGCCCGTCTGAGCTATTTTTGGATTTATTTACCGCTGCCCAAGCAAGCTCACGCTCATGAATTAGATCAGACAATTGCTCTGAAAACCACAGATTATCACGCCCTTTAATCTTATATTTCCTAAGAGGAGTATTCTTGTTTATAATGTCCAAAAAAAGTGATTTAAAGTATTGCAATGCTATCTCAGGTTCTGGGATCAAATTTACCCTGGTCCAGTCACAAAGATTAAAAACAATTAAAAAAGCTTGTTCACAGAACGACTTAAGATTCCTGTTAATTATAATACACGGTTTACATTTAGATATCCTGGTATCTCTCACACCCGCAATGACGCAGTGATCACTCAAATCATTTGCAAAAACAGCAGTAGCATTGTATTTCTGCGGCATATTGGTTAAAAACAAATCAAGGAGCGTAGACTTTTCAGGATGTTTAGGGTTTGGCTTAGTAGGCGAATCTATAATTTGGGTCAAATTCGCTGAGTCGCAAAAACTTTTAATTAAATCAGATGCCGGAGTTAACCAGTCCCAATTTAAGTCACCCATTAAAACCAATTCGGTCAGACAATCAGACAATGTATCCTTTCTTGCAGAAGGAAGTCTATAACATCCCGCAACTGTTAAAACACAATTCTGCAATAATTCAATTTTCAATACTAGCAACTCAAATTGTTTAGGCACAGACTTGGATAATTGTACTGTTGCCTGCAAACTATTTTTTACATAGATCGCCACTCCTCCACCTTTAGTAAGGCGATCAGTACGAAATATATTATACCCCTCCATATGAATATAACTATCAGGAGTGGATCTACCCAGCCATGTCTCAGATAACACCATAATATTAACATTTGTCGATTTGGCCCAAATTCTGACCATATGAATTTTTGGCAGTGGACTTAACCAATACTAGACCTATTTAGAAAATCAGGAGTTGCAGCGATATCACCTGGGGACCTGGGTTAGGTTGCACATTTCCTGACATCAGCAACATAAGTGTAATAATACATTTCAACATGCGTGTATTAAGACAGGGCTTTATACAATTTTTAGAGTCACCACTCATTGTGATTTTGGGCCAAGAGTTTTTTGATGGAATAAAACAGTCACTTAAGAGTAGCAGGCTTAAAAGATGTTTAAAATTTGCATGTTGAGAACCCAGGCTCATGCCATGCATCCAGTCCCCCTGACTGCCAACCAAGTCCTGTGCACAGTCAGTAACCTTTGATCGTGGTGACATGTAAAGTGCATCTAAGGAAACATTATAGTCACTCACTAGGACCTCCCGGTGCACTTCATACTCTGAGATTTTAAGCAGACAGAGCAAAGACCGAAAGGCAAGAATCATACTTGCCATGATGGAATTTGCACACCACAGAGCAGGGTAGCTGGAGTGGCACAATGTCTAATGGTGGAGTGGAGGAACCCAGGCTATAGCTGGTGGAAACCCAGGCTATAGCTGGTAGCTAGTGGAGTGTAGGCCAGGCAGTAGGTGGAACCCAGGCTGTAGCTGGTAGAAACCCAGGCTATAGCTGGTCGCTAATAAAAGGCCCAGGCTGTAGCTGGTGGAGTGTAGGCCAGGCAGTAGGTGGAACCCAGGCTGTAGCTGGAGCAGGAGGCCAGGCTGTAGTTGGAGAGCCAGGATGTAGCTGGTAGAGACCCAGGCTGTAGCTGGAAGAGGAGGCAAGGCTGTAGTTGGTGGAGACCCAGGCTGTAGCTGGTGCAGGCAGAGTGATGCAGGTTTAACCCGAAAGTAGATGGACACAAAGATCCAGGCAAACTCCACATTCCCAGTCCAAAAAACAGTAGGCCTGTGCTGCTGTTTCAGGCTAAAGACAAACCGCACAGCAGCAGATGGTTTGGTCGGTGCCAATCTGCCCTCCATTCATGATTTATACACTTCCAGAGTCAGGAAACGGGCAGGAAACATCACTGCAGACCCATCTCACCCCCCAGACACACACAACCTGTTCCAGCTTCTCCCCTCTGGTAGGCGCTACAGAGCACTGTACGCCAAAACCAACAGACTCAGAAACAGTTTCTTTCCACAAGCCATCAGTCTGATGAACAGCTGACTTCTGACTCAGTGTCAGGTTCAATTCCTGCGCAATAACCCAGCAACACTGTCTCTAATCAGCACCTGTTTACTAGTTCCACTCTTATTATTTATTCACCATTCTCTATTTCGGAGCTGTTCATACTGTTCATATTGTAATATAATACTTATTTATTCCAGCATCCTTTGCACTATGCTCCATAATTAAAATAATAATTTATCCAAAAGAATTACTCCTGCACACTTTGCACTCTTCATTGCACTACTGCCTCAACCTGTCCATTGTTTCTGTTTATAGTGTGTATTTATTGTTTGTTTTATTGTTTGTTTTGTATGATTAAGCACATTGTGAGCAATGTATAATCCAAAGCAAAATTTCTCGTATGTGTCCTCATACCTGTCAAATAAAGCCGATTCTGATTTCTTAAGATATCCCAACAAAATACATGCATTAAAGGTACAATATGTAACTTTTCTGCATTAAAATGTCTAAAAACGACCATACCTGTGTTATATATTTTGTGAGTTGTGTAGTTACACTATCCCAAATGTTTCCATCAAATGGCAAACCCAGAGAAATCTGTTATTTTATTTTCAGACACGTCACGTTTCATTTAGTCGCCCGTCAGTGGCGTCATAACCTTTCACCATCTAGTTACTCATAACGTCCGTCAAAACACGAGCACCCAGATGCTACGTTAAAGAGTAATTGTAAATCATACAATGTCACAGAAGAAAATACTGGTAACACTGCTTTTTCTGCCAAAATGCATCATTTTGTGATAAATTACATGCCACTTTGCAACACAGTAATACAGCAGAAACCTTATTTATTGATACATATCAATATTAATCCAGCTTAATGTTACTACAGTGTATATGCTGGTTGACAAGTAGCTAACACTAATGCTAGCTAATGCTTGGTGGATAACATCATAGGGTTACAACATCATTCAACACGCTCATCAAGTTATTAGTAGTATGATTGTTTTGACCATGGATAAAAGCAGCACTGCGCTAACCCACGAATAAGTTCCCTATTAACGTTAACGTTAGCTGTATAGATAGACAATTAATCTAATGCTAATTAAGCCAGCTAGAACACTCCGGTCTGCCTGCCTCACTCCCCCGGCATAAAGAGACATCATTCAGGATGATAGATGACAACACAGCCGGGACATGTAGCAATAGCTAGTTACCGCTAGCCCCAGCTGGTGCCGGGTGCCTTCGACGCTAACGGCAGTTTAATGAAGCGTTGGGAAACAGAGAATATCAGACCCAGGCATCCTAGTCACAACAGTGGCCATCCATAATGTTAGCTAGCTAGCTACGTCTCCGTAAACGCTAACAGTGTTTGTACTGAAAATGTCCTCCCTGCCGAATTTCTCTCCCCTTCGCGTATAGCTGTCTTTACAGTTAGCTAGCTAAATTAACCCGACAACAGGTGGGTTAAGCACCAAAACGACTAGTTAAGATGAGAGAAAAAAAAAGAGGGAGATCGGGCAGCTGGGAGATGTTCTGCTGCTGCACAACAGGCATCGAACATCATCGCAATCACTGAGATTCCCCCTGCAATCCCCACCCACACCCGTCTCTCAGCCACGTTGAGTAGCTAGCTAGCTAGCGTTACAACAAACCCCGTCCACCCGGTAAAATCCAAAAGGTGACATTGGTATGTGAAATATACTGTGATAGTGTGGTAAAACCTGCTAATGTTAGCTGCTAATGTTAGCTTGCTGGCTCACTAGCTAACTGGTCAGCCAGCTACCAATACAGATTGAATCAAGAAAAACGTAATTATGTGGGGGAAACTGCAGCTATTTTAATAGCATGACATGAATAAACGTTACTAAACGTAACGTGAATAAACTTGAATGGGTAAACTCGTCCGTGAACAGATGCATTCTAATCAATTCAATTATCAACGATAGTGTTTAGCAATAAAAACTCCCGTAATTACCACGCAACTTCCCTACGTCATCAAAAGTCTGTATTTACAATCCATTTTTTTGGTTGAGAGACCCCTAGCGGCAGAAAGTTACATATTGTACATTTAACATCTCAATTGGGTTTCCGGGGACAGTCCCCGGTTTGGGTGACCTGTCCCTGGCTGGAGCTGTCCCCGGAAATGTCCCCGGTTTTCACTGTGACTGACAGACCCGAAATTGGAATGAAATAAAGAAAACATTGACCAAACGTATAGTCGTGCACCCTACACACGCAGGCTCAAGACAGCCAGAGCAAGCGCTGCTCAGAGATGTACAACGCCCATATTTTACGATGCTAAAATTACTGTTTATTTACATAGTAGTACATAGTCTGGTGGGTTTAGCGAACGGAATTTCGCAGCCTTTTTACGTTTAAAAAAAGTATCTTTCTTTAATAGAAAGGCCGACATACTTAGAAATCCTTTCCGTAATGTTGTCAGACACTTACTATTAATCTGAGCCTGTCAGTGGCAAAACAAGCACTTTTATGAGCGTGAATACAAGCTGGACAATTGTGCTATTAACTTACACTACATTGTAGCTTGTTTCAGCGTTGCCAACTGCAGCAATCTCATTTAATACTGGACCAATGTCATAGGAAAATATTTCCTCAATAGTTTTAATTTGATCCGATACTCAATGAGCTGTTGCAGAAACAAGCCCAGCGTGAAGCAATAAAGCAAAATCTGTCAGATGTAGTGCAGTAAACATTACAACATTTCCCTCTGAGGTGTAGTGGAGTACAAGTATGAAGTAGCAGCAGGGACAATACTAGGATCAGACCTTTAAGGAGGCTCAGCTCTTAATGAGAATGTGACACGGATATAGCGCATGCAAAAGTGTTGCTGTGAAAAATGGTTTGCAAGAAAATTAACATTGAACTTACATGAAATGTTATCATATTTGCATTCTGCATAAATCTCTACACACCCATTACTCTCTGTGAAATATCTCCCAAACTCTTCACTCAACACATGCATCAGTACAACAAGCGGTTCCCGGGTAATCTGGTTTTGAAATTGCAACAAAATTTCTACATGGTCTCCAGCTTTGGGTACAAATTATAATGTATTCTCATGTAAACTATTTATGTCAGCACAGACATTTTTGTAAATTGCTTAGCTAGTGTATCCCACCATAATGGTTATTATATTGCCAGATTCCAGACAATCCCACTTACTTATATACATCCCACTTACAAATATGAATATATATTTCTACTGGTGTGCTTCCTAGTGACATTAATGCAAAAATATGAAGAAGAAAAGTATTCCACCTGCATGATTAAAATTCTGAAGTGCAAAATAGTTCAGGCTACAGCACAAATATGTCCATCCATAGATAAGAATAATCAAGTCTATCCTCTGAATTTCTTTTCAAAGTGCACCAGATTGATGCAAAATGTTAAAATAGACAACATTTTTCTTACAGGGGAGCATGCCCATGGACCCCCCCCTAGGGAGGCTTGTGCCCCAGTGCAGCTATAGGTCTAGTGAGGGGCAGTGTCCCCGTTTTTAAGTTTTACAAAGATAAAAAACATTACCTGTTTTGCAGATATTTATGCTTCTGAGCTGAAAATGTCCCCTGCATTTTGTCTCAGAAATCTGGTCATCTTAAATTGGGTATACCCAATTTAAGATGACCGTTATAGAGTTTGGAATCTGGCAGTTTAAAATGACCGCTCACGGCAATTCTAGTAGTTTTGGAATTCACTTCTAGTGTTAAAGGCCCTGAACACCAATACAGGTGTTTTCATTTAATGTGGCTGATTGGGCCTCTTCCCAGGACTGTGTGGGTGTGGTTAGACTGATTGAGTGACATCTTCCTGAGTCCCCTGTTAGTGCTGTTGCACCTGTTAGGGCGGGACAAATGACAGTTGTATAATTCTTATTGGTAGAAAGAATTTGCGACCTAATAAGTTCCCACCTTCAACCTGAGCAGAGTCTTATCAGCCTGAATATCTGAAAACACCTGTGTGGGTGTTCAGAGGCTTTAAACCAATCAAAATCATCATGGGCGGTGCTAAGCTCTGCACAGAAACGCTGCAAAATGGTTGTGCGAGAGCAAACTCAGATTGCCGCTATGCTGTGGATGCATGGCGGGGCAGTCATCGAGTTAGAGTTCTCCCCGTCCCGCTAGATGGTCAGGGGGAGGAGTGACTG